>NW_023998440.1:847049-865356 GCF_014805625.2 Glossina fuscipes
AGCAATCGAAAAGTTTCGTCGGAAATACTCAGCAAATAGATTTGAGATTTCAAAATCATCCGAGGAACCAGAGCCATTAAAAGAAACATGAGAGGGATATGTGGAAATTTTTCTTTTAGAGTTAACAAATTTAAAGATGAATTTAGGATTAGCAAACAGAGAGGATTTAATGAACTGAAGGTATCTGCAGTAATAATGATGGTTGAGGGAGTTAAATCTATGCCTCGCCACCGAGTAAGCGACATAGTCGAGCGCAGAGCCACTTTTCGAATATTTTTTGAATAGCGAGTTTTTTCTATTCTTGTGATATTTAATTGTCTTATTAAACCACGGGTGACATCTGCGTCGAGGTCGACAATGCTTGATCGGAACAGATGCAGCAATAACTAGATTTAATGTATTGTAGAACGATGGCAATAAGGTTTCAATACTACCGGTTGAGAAATCAAGCGTCAGATGTGAAAGACGATGTTTTAGTAATAAAATATTGATTTTATGAAAATCATAATAATTATTTAAAAAAGTTTGAGTTGGCACATTAAGGCATTTCAACAAACCATCATTAATATGATGAAAGGAAATGCATATTGATGGATGATAAGGATCCTCAGGTAAACTAAAAGGTGGACAACGATTTACGTAAATCTCGGGAAAATTGGCAAAGCAGAGATCAAGCAGTCTACCATTACAATTAGGGGTACGATTATATTGACCCAAATTATGATCAAACAATTCATTAAAGAACACAACAGCCCTATCAGACGTTGAAGACGTTGAAGACGTTTTCAATTTTAATTTATTCAAAATTTCCTATTTACGAAATATTCAAAGACATCGAAGTTATTGTAAAACCATTTCTAATGAAGAAAATTTTTTAATAAAGCTTTTGCTTGAGTGAACTAAAAGATAAAAAACAATAAACCCAGGCTTTCTCATATCGAAATGGAAATGCTGAGGAACTTGGGGAGCTTGAGATTCTATTATGTGGAAAATCGATTCTTCTAGACGATCTAAGTTCCAAACGTCTAAAATTTTAACGTATAACAAACTGGTATATTTTAAATCCTCCGAACTGTCTCCAAGCCATTGGTTCAAAATCGAAAAAGTTGATTTCTATTACAAATTACTAACGTGGAACAATTCCCATATTTGAAATGTTGAAAATCTTTTTAGCTCATCAATTTTCGTAGGGATGATTGTAGGGAAGTGAGTTTAAGGAGTTGCTCGATCCGATTCAAGTTTTTTTCAATGGCGATAAGCGGTTTCTGCCGAGAAATTTTGAAGAATTAATTTTTTTCCGTTTTAAATAAGTCGTTATGCGGGGAGGGTTCTAAAAGCTTTTCGGTTCCGAACCATTCGTCCTGCATTATTGAGTATAGTTAACACACTCAGTAAAATTATATATAAGGGGTTTGTTAAGAAAGAGATAATCAACCAATTTATAGTGGCCGCCGAAAATTTGAGTGTACCATACTGCGCTGCTATTGTGACCTTAGGAGCGTCCAAAATTTCAGCGTAATTTGGGCGTTTTGAAACGCCCTAGAAATTGATTGAAAGTTGCCTAAAAAACCAAGTTAGACTTGTAAAAAAATAATGAACGCGTTGCTTGCCTTTAAACATTCGTGTGGAAAGTTATATTTACCCCGGTTAAATGTTAGCTGGACAAACTTGCATTTATTCCTTACTAATTAAGTCGCTGAACTCGTTGCAAATGCTGACGAAAATATCGCGATATTTGGTTACCAAAAAATTATCGGAAAAAATTCGAATAGACAGGATTTCCATCTATGTAGAGTCTCTGAAATCAGACAAAATCAAACCATTTTTAAAAAGATTAATAATGAGCGATAAAAAATAGGTAACATATGACAATAATGTGCAGATAAGATTGATTTCCAAGATGAATGAAATTGCATAAAGTTGGCAAATCCCGGATAGGTGCCACCAATTGGCTAAAGATAACTCTTCGTTTTTGGTGGGATTTCGCGGGAATTCAAGCTTGTTCGATGATAGATTCCAACCTCTTCTTTTAGCAACTAATATGATTAAAGCATGCAAGAGAGGTAAAAAGCCCCGTCTCCCATCACGATAAATGCAGGCCACAAACGTCCTCTTGTGAAATGTAAAAGCACTTGGCGGGGAACGTACACCGTGTACTCCGGATTTTCATATTCTCTTAATGACGTGAAGCTGATTTGCAGACAGGGCTGTGGAATTCGAAGATGTTCAGGTGAAGTTCTTCGTTTACGAATCGCAGAAATTCTACAGTGAAGGTATACCAAGAAAATGACAAAAGATTAGCATCGATCAAATATTGGGTGCTTGCATGTATTTTAATAATTTTGTGACTTGAGGAAACATTGATTGGTTGAAAACTGGCGCAATATATATTAATCACAGTATTTTTATTTATCATTTTTTACACCATTTTCTCATCTTTATGGCAACATGACGATATCGTGCCGAAAAAACGGTAATGGTTTGGCAGCGATTCGATCATCAACCCATTTTCGCACTTCCTCCGTATTTAGAAACTGAGTGCCAGCCAAGCGATGTTGGACCGATCTGAACAGGTGGTAATCAGGAGACGCTAGGTGTGTTGAGTAGACTGAATGCGGAAGAACATTCCATTCGAACTGCAACAGTGTATATTTGGGAACTCTTGAAACGAGCGTTATCCTTCAAAAGGATAACTTTGCGGCTGTTCACGGCTATTGCTGTTTTTTTTTTGCAACACTAAATGGTTGCACATGCACATTGCAGTTCGTATGGTAAGCATTTTCCCTCCTTTTAGATCTTACTCATCGCATATAAGCGTCGAGAAGATCTTGATTTATTGACTGCTAAGCTATCTGAAAGATCGCTGGGAGTTTGAACTGCGTTTTCATCCAATAATTCTGACGTTTTTCGAACCTTCAGGTCGCTCTTTGTCATTGACATCAAAATCATCACTTGCAAACCTTTGAAAACAAAACTAGCGATTGGAATATGATGGAGCAGCATCACCGTAAGCTAATAAAAGCAATTGATGGACTTCGGCGGCAGATTTCTTCAAATTAAACAACAAAGGCAATGAAGGTGGAAAAGATGTATGGTGGAAGGCTGAAGGTGGAGGAAGATCAAAGTCATCGACTTTAATTGTTGTATACACTGATATTTTCCATTTCTCTATGATTTTTACTTGTTGAAATCGCCTATTAAAATACATGCATTCGCCTAGTAATAAAACAGCGTTTCTGCGTGTTACATGCGGCCGAACAAACTTAATATACTGTTTACCACAAGTGGTCTAGAGTGGTAGTAGCAATGAAAAGAAGTTAATAACTTTTAAATGAATGAGTGAGCAGTGGATGTGTGTAGAGTGGAAAGACGGTATGTAATAGATAGTAAACAATTTCTATGGAATTACAAAGAGTATCAACATTTTCCCTCTGTCGAATCTTTCCCATCGGATGTAAACGTCTAGAAGCAGTCACTTCATCAACTGCTAATCTGTTCGAAAGTTCTTCGAGGGTTTAAGCAAAAGAAACGAACGGCGAAAGTGCAATTTTGAGCGTTCAATGATTAGCCTCTGTACACACTGAATACTGAAATAAGACTAAAGAGAAAAGGGTTATTTTATGTAGGGAAAGATCGAAATCATCTAATTTAACCATTGCGTACCTTGGTACTTCACATAACTTTATCATTTTCAGCGACGGAGATGTCGTTAATCAAAATGCATGCAAGCACTTATTATATTTGGCATAACATCGTTCACCTTGAGTATAAGAATTGAATGATTGAAATTGTTGGGAACAACGTTAAAATTTTTTCCCCGATTAAATATTCTTCTTCTTAATCGATGCTTTCGAAATGTAACAATGCATTGCGAGTGGGAGCAAACTTTTCAAACTCTGTTTCCCGGTCACATTTTTCAGATATACATATATAAGCAGACATAAACTGCAGCAAATATCTTCTGTAACAAATTCTTTTTCCTGTTTGTTTATTTTATGGAGAGATTGAAATGCCATCTATCGTATTTTGAATTCATTTCATTTAATTTGCACAAGCATTTCAATTTATTTGTGTCAAGTGATAAATGTTTCTAATATTTCCACTTATTTTTGTGTTTTTTTTTTTGACAATTAAATAAAATAAGATGTATAGTCGCTGTCATAACATCGACTTGATTTTGCCACAATAAAATTCCATTTAACTACTCATGATGAACGTAGCAATGAAACAAACTACAGCAAGTTAGTAAAGTAACTGTCGTTACGGAGACACGTTATTGTCTGGCATTTGCAACTTACAATAAGCGTACTGTCAGACACACTCAACGCATAATTGTGAATCGCATTTATATGAAAAATTGCTTAAAAAAAAAATAAAAATTCGTTTCAATGCTATAGGAATTTGAATGTGCGACGCGAACGTACGTGAAGAACGAAAGCGAGATAATGCCAAGAAGACAGAAAAATAAGAAGAAGAAAAAGAAAAAAATGTAAATTATAATAAAATTGAAGATTAACTGTTGACTGATTAAGTAGCGTGTAGCAGTGAAACGAAATGTTGGCTTATAAGCAGGCGAGTCATTGCTATCCATACAGTTAGTGTGTTGAATAACAACAACGGAAAATTACATATTAACCACATCATATGACTAGGGGTCTATCTCCTTATTACCCAGTAGAGAATCTCTCGATCACATAAACAAGCAGATAATGATGTTAAATGCACATGGAACATAGGCAGACGCAAACAGAAATGGGCAGACAAACGTAAACGTGCTTTTCAGTTATTAAAAAAAAAAAAGAAAAAAAAAAAAATTCCATCTTATTATTTAATTTTTCTTTCTTTTTCCTCTTTTTTGCATTTTCCTTCAATTCACAATTCAAAAGTTAAGAATATTATATATGCCACATCATTAGCGTCATCATCATGACTGTGCTGTGTGGTGGTTGGATCTGTTGGTGAATTTAAGTGCTGAGATTAAGTCATCAACATTTTTACAGTTGTCATAGCCACATAGCTACGGCCGATACGGCCATCACACAGTGTATAACACACACCGCACACCGCACACACACACACACACACACAGACACACAGACACAGACACACAGACACACATATCACAAAGTACGCTAGGAACAACTACTGTTGCCTTGGCTAGAAGCATTAAAGATTAGCGACAGCAGGAACAACAACACCAGAAACAATAACCAACTATGATATAACATGATTTAGCCGTCATCCGTTTGTCTGCTAGTTTGTGTACGTTTGTATTCGATGTCGCTTGAAAAAAATAAAGAAAATAAGAAAAAAAAAACACTACTTAAATTTTTTCTTCTTAACTGGAGAAGAAGAAAATCTCTAACAATTTGATTCCTTTTCCCGGTTCCATTGAAAATGAAAATTCTCCCCTTTGTGCAGATTGGTTGGTTTCTACCAACCGTTAGCATTTACTTTATAGATCGTTGTTACATTGGCGCATAAACATTTTTAGTTGCTTTGCACTAACACCAGCCAGGCAGTCGTTTAAAGTTATTCATTGCTCACTTATCATATTGTCGTCTAACTACATATGCTCGCTGGTATTACATATTTGCAAACATATAAGAACATACATACATACATGTATACCTTGTGAACTAGTAGTAGCAATAGTGGTAGTGGCGGAGATGATGCTGATGTGTCGCCCAAAAAAAAAAAAAAAAAAAAAAAAACAACAACAACAACGACAACAATAATAATAATTTCAAACAAATGTGCTTATGCTTGTATACAAGCGCAACAGAAGCTTCAACTGTAATGACCTGGAAATAAAAAGAAAAAAATATGTTAAAAAATAACAAACAAACAAAAAAAAAAAACAACAACAACAACAACAACAACAAATAATAGCAAGATTGTAGTTGTTAAAGAGTTGTTAAACATACAGATGAATTTGTTCGTCTTCGTACTACAGGTTTTTATTATGATTTTGTTTTCTTGTTCTGGTTAAGCCATTGCACATATACACACACACACATTGCACACCGAAACGAACTTAATGGATTTACAACGCGTATTAAATCGATTCAAATTCCATAATAACGGCGAGTAATTATGAATTGTTTATTTTTATTTGAAAGGGTATTGAAGGCATGTCCGTAATGAAATGCGTCTAACTGGGCTAAGAGAGATGTTGGTTCCGCAAAATTGTTTTCTTCATATCGAACCTACATTTTCTCAATTATGTACACATATGTAGATTTGCTATTGATTACCCGTTGGTATTTTTGTTCACGTATCGTTAGTTATGTTAATGTTAATACCAATTAGTCTATGTCAATGTCTACAACCATATCTTAAAAAGGAATATTATGTTTTTGTTCGAGCGCACAAGTCAAGGGATTTCAATAATTATATATATATTTTTTTTTTTTTCATTGAAAATAAAATTTGTTTACCTATGTAGAACTTCTTCAAAGCCAATTGCAAAGTAAATATTGACTAAGCTAAGGTGGTAGATACATGTTCGCAAACAAAAATAATCAAAAAAACAAGACAAATACTATAGTAAAAGGCGACCCGCTATTAAATAGCCTACACCATCTTAAAGATATGCATAAAATGACTTTTCAAAATGATGCGCGATATGCGTAATGGTCAAAAATGATGTCCGTCCCGACGCATTTTTAATAGACGGATGGACTTATCTTAGTAGGGTGTTGCATACGTACGCGCAAACTAAGTAAAAATAAGTATAATGTTTGGATTTGGTATTAATACTGTTTTATTTCCACACCTATGGGTGCATTACTTTACATGTGGCAGGACAAACGTCTGCATAAACTGTTTTTGATATAACAACTAATAATGGCTTTCTTTTTTTTAAGTTGAATTATATTTATTAATTACATCTTATCGGGTGTAAAAATTTAGAATACGGATGCGAGCAACGTATCGAGCGCCATTGTTGTGTGTAGTGCGAGAATTTAAGAAATATCACGAAACGTCGTCAAAAAACGTCAATCTCGGGTAAGTAATAAATAAGTAATAAAAAATGCTTATACGGTAGTGTTTTGCGGCTTTCGATATGACGAGATTTAAGGCCTGCACAGACGATGTTTGTTCTTTTTATACCCTTCACCAGTTGTGGTGCAAAGTATATTAAGTTTGTGCGACCGGTTGTAACACTCAGCAAGACGTAAGAAAGACCTGTCAGTTATTGTTGATAGCTCCATTCAGAACCACCTTCACAGCCAGCTTTCCCAATCCTTGTAAAGTTGTCCGTGCTTGTTCCTTGAATTGTACCACGTAGGTCTGTCTATTCTTTGCATACCAATCAGTATGCGAAAGGGTGTGATCTTTAATATTTTATGATGAAAATTTGTGCTTAGTAAATTAACTATTGGCAATTTGGGCCACGTGAATCTATTTTTGAGACCCCACCCATACATGCGGGCTTTCATGAAAGCAAACCCTTCTAAGGCGACGAAGCTGATTTGTGGTTGGTTTCGATGGAAGTAAATGGAAAATAATATAACCTTTTAGAAGTAAATTAGGTTTTGTAAATTTAGACCACGTTGTCGTTTGAGTATCCCCCAATATTAGGACTTTTATGAGAATCATGCATTTACATAAAAATAATGTACAAATTTTCGATATACTATTAAGTAAGCAAAGTGTCGGTGTAAGGTCATTAATGACTGTCTCACTACAGCATTCTTACTTGTTTCTTTCTTTTTCTATTGTTTTGCTCGAAGGAGACAAATTCGAAAAAGAAATTAGCTTACGTTTACCTTTATAGATATATATAGATACATATATATGTTATTTGTTATGTCATTATAAATAAGTTAATGGAACAACAATAACTTATATGGAGTTAATTGAAGAAATAGGAACAAGTTCTTCATTAAATTAAGAAAAAAAGAAGTCATGTTAGGAAAATATATCATTCATTCCATTTAATATAAATACGAAGGCAAGCGAAGAAGAAGTAAAGTAGATTCAGCCAAATGTGTGCACTGAGTTTTGGCATTGCATCAATCAAACCCTTCGTGATATTAAGGCTCGCACTTCGAAGGAGAAGTACAGAAGAGGTTCTGGTAGCGATTGTTTCTTGTTCGAAAGAAAATAAAAATATGTGAAATTTTTATTTTTACATGCAATGAACGACTTTTAGTTTGAATGCTGATTTCTTACACTTCCATTTCCAATTTCAATTCACACCAAGATTTTTTTAATTTGTCATATGAAAATGCCGCATGCGTAGCATGATAATAGCATCCTTCGAAAAGAAGCGGCTAAGGTAGCTGATCAAGAGTGTTCAAAAGAGCAAATAGTAGTGTCAGTCTCTAATCCGTATTCTTAATATTTAAAACAATAAAAATTATATATTATTGCAATAACTCCGGTGCTCAAAACAATAAAAAAATTGGCAGAAGCATTGTCTGAATCGATCGGCGTAATAAAAGATGGGTCTATTGCAAATCCATCTGGAGATTACCTACGTACGCACAAACGTAATACGCGCTGTACCAATGCAAATTGGAATGTATGCGACCGGTAGAAAATAGTTTCTGGCATACAAATTAAATACAAATAAATAAAAACACCATTGTGAGCTACTGTCCGTTATTAAGCACTCTTCTGTTATTCGCATAACGACTTCACAAAATAAGATATTATATTGGAAGTGCTCGAAAAAAAGGTCCGATCCGAACCATAACCCAAAGTATTTATCCTGCGGCGAAGAAACGTCGGTACACCAAATTTCGTCAAGAAAGTTCATATACTGCGACCTTAAAGGTGAACACATCTCTACAAGACGGACAGACAGGTTTAGCGCGATTCAGAAAGTAATTCAGATAGCTGCTATGAGTAGATGAATATAATAACAGGTGAGTCTACGTCAAGTCATTCTGCGTGTTGTATACATCCTCACAAATTTAATGCGCCTTTACACAACAGCTGGTTTAGGGTATAGAACATAAGAAGTTGACAATGTTTTCAATTACGAAATGCTGAAAGTGTAAAAATTTACTGAAGTGCTTACTTATTGAAATTAATACGGTTATGACAACAAATACGGATGTTCGCGTTCATTAGACTCAAACCTATTGCATTCATAGTGTTCGCGTTCGTCAATCATGCTTTGAAGTATCAAAAACAAAAAAAAACAAAAACAAGCGCACTAAACTAAATTAAACGATAATGAGATGAAAAATCCATTTTTGATTTTGCTTACGCTCCACGTTTTAATTGTTCTAATTATATAAAATTAAGGTAAATTTCCCATAAATTTTTGGAATAAATTAAGAAAATTTTTCTGTTTTGTTGCCAAAGGATTTCTTAAATGTAAGAAAGAACTAATGATTTTATACTTACAACTATTCTTATACATAGGCAATCCTTTCATAGCTGTGAGGCCTTAAAACTGCAGAGTTCAGCAAACGTTAAACTTGGCATCACGTTGGCAGGTTTCAAATGATTTGCGAGTGCGAGTGTGCAACTGCTATAAACATCGAAATTTTTATTTTCAAGTTCTCCTACTCGACGAGCTTTCATTGCCGTATTGCCATATGCATTCATACATCAATTCGTATGCACTCACCACATCCATATAAATACGAATATGTAGGCACAACACTCACCAATTATCTATGATGTCTTGCTCTTGCTATACATTAGTAGCCAACAACCACTTAGCCAACTGTCAAACTAACCCTAGAGCGGTGATAAAAAAAAAGAGAACGCACTCAACTGGTTGATATGAAAATGTATCGAGCTACATATTCATAACTACTGCTCAGGTATAGTCATGAGACGGCTGCTCTATGACACATAGATGGATGCTTGCATGCACGTATATATGATTGAAAAATTATCATCATTGTCAGCAGTGGCATAACAACAACAACAACAACAACAACAATATCAACAACATCGTCATCAACCGCATCGGTGCTTAGCTTATATTGCAAGCGTTAGGAATACCTTCACGGTTCAATATATCACCATCAACAGCAATTTAACAGAAACCATCATCAGGCCTCGTAGAAATAACAACAAAAACGATAACAACAACAATAACTACCACAAGAAGTGTTGATTACGTTGACACTTGTAACACTTTCAAATCATAAATTTAAAGATAGTTTCTCATACTTCAGTCATCGGGCAAACCCACTAGCCACGAACAGTAAATACTTAATACTCTTTCTAGCAGGCAGGCATACAGGCAGGCATACAGGCAGGCAGGCAGGCAGGCAGGCAAACAGGCAGGCGCGTCTGTCAAAAAGGCAGCAAATAAATAAAGATGAAATGCAAAAACCCAAGCATTTCGTTTAATCCCGGTTTGCCACATTCATCTTTGACGCACACACAAAAGCAATTTCAATGGTGAAGGAAGACGATCCAGAACAGAGAGAAAATCAAAACAAAAACAATACATATGCAAATATTTAAATGGTGTCACTAGCATTGTTACTGTTGCTTATCATTTCTCAACCGTAAACCCAAAATAAAATTTACGACCTTATTCAAATTGATACAAAATGATCTTTTACGAAATCAAAACTCCAAGCAAAAAGAAAAGATTAAGTCATCTTTTATCAAATTTATGACTCTTGTCCGTGCGGTGATGTTTAATTTTACAGGAAATTGTGATCAGTGTGAATGTTAATAATGTTTATGGCCGACTACCATGCCTTCTGCCTATGACAATGGACTTTACACCACGATGTTTCATTCGTGGGTGTAACTATACAAGAGCACGCAATAATTCCTGGAACTGGCACTGAACTGTTGCTGTTAACAAAATATCTGCACTATTTTTAGAAAGTTCAAAACCTCAAACGGCCTCTGTCCAAATTTCATTTCATTTTACGCATAATGCCCTACACCATTTGTGATACAAGGGTATAATAAGTTTGTGCGCATTTGTGTAACAACTAGAAAAAGTTGAGATGAATACATCTTTTACGATCCATCCAACCGATCTAAGTTTGTCTGTCCGTCTAACCCTCTTGTTTTCTTGTGTTCTGCCTACAGGACGTAATTTTTAAAATATTTCGATGAAATATTGAAGCACTGATGCCTTCTGCCCAAACGACAAGCGCTTGCGATAATGGTTTAGATTGGATCACGTTTTCGACCACTATCCACATAGAGCCTTATCTTGCAAACTCGTTATATGAATACAACTATAGGGTGCTTTAGACTATATAGTAGTGGGCCGTCGTTCACTGTACTAGTTTTACTTGTTTTTGTTTCTATTGCAATATTATTTGTTTTTCTTGGCCGGAAAAACTCTGGGACAATTCTTGCTTTGTTATTATGAGCATAATTGTTTTTATTTAGAAATTTAAAATTTGTTTCAGATAAGTTGTACAAAACTGCTTGCGTCCTATTCAGAACAACAGTTTGTATCTAAAGTTTTATCTAGACTTCGGCAAAACCATCACTTCTGACTACACCTGATTTCTGTTGTCGGGACGCTTACGTTTGAACGGAGAGTCGAGGAAGGTAGAGTTGAAAAGAACTAAACTGAAGCTAAGTATAAGTGAATAAATCTAAGGAAAATACCGTTAGGTTAAAGAAAGTCTTTACTTACTGTATATAGACTTTGTTGGGCTACTGTATGTTCATTTGTTCTAATTAATAAAAGGCCTTAAAGCTACAGATGAAATCGCCAATTTTGGTTAATAAGCTTCGGGGCGTGTTAAAGCAGGCTTGCAGGCTTGCAGGCTTGCAGGCTTGTCTTTGGTGATCCTTAATTATTCAATTATTTTTGTTTACGCGTTCTGTAGGCGAGTAAGGAGGAGCCACGACTAACAAATCACTATTTGCGGGTTCTGATCTCAGTGCGGTTGAGTTTACCTTGGTCATAGCTGTAGTGAGAGTGCGTTCGGTAAGGGCATAACACTTACTGTTCGGGTGCACAGAGCGACGGGGCTAAGGCCAACTCGCTTTCTTCACTGATCCTTCTTCTTTCTAGCTGTCACCGACTTACACGAATAAGGATTGGGCGTTAAAAAAGAATGTATATATATATATATATATATATATATATATATGTATATATATATATATGTATATGTTCTTGATATAAGTATGTCCTTCTGCCCGCCTGTCTGCATAATGTCCACCTTTTTTTTTCAGAAATAAAACAAATTTGATTTGTTGGTCTTTACTTACAAACCACAACAGATGCAACAATACATATGTACAAGGGGTGGGTGAACATGCAGCATCTGTACAAAAATGGGAAAAAGACGTTTGTAGTACCTAGAAAAAAGCTCTAGAGGCCATAGAGACCATATCAGACGATGATTGGCATAAAAGTTTCGGTCGCGGCTAAATAAAATTTTTTTTGCTTGTTTTTTCTAAATTCTTTTAGGGCCTACCCTGTCGAAGTCCTTTCAAAAATGGTGAGGTGGCTTCGAATAAGTTCCCTATAGATCGACTAAAGGAAATCCGAATATAGAAATAAAGTGGGAAACGGGAATAAATCAGTACCTTTTCGGGGAAGTCATCTGAAATGTTTAGGAAATTCATGGGTGGAATAATCAAAGTCAAAATTATATATAACTTTTATAGTATGGACCGCTTAACCCTTGTGTGGCAACTGGGAGAGAAAAAAAAGGAAAAAACGTAGCCGTTAGCATATTTTCATATCTTTTACGTTAACTTTAATACACAGCACTAAACTATAAAAATGCAAGTCTCATAATTTTTGTTCTATGGGAAATTTTACCCTACTGGCGTCTTATATGGAAAACTTTCAGATACTTTTCTATTTTGTAATAAAAACAATATTTTTATTATTTGTTTACGTTTTTGCTTGTATGTTGATTCATAAACATGTAGGTTTGGCTTGCCAGAACGTACGTACATCATACATACATAAATACATGATGCCTCACATTAAATGAAACATTATTGTTAGCAATAATGGCAAAAACGAGGCAAACTAAGCAGATACTTGGATGGCGGTACAGAAGTTAAAGTTGTAACTCGCGTTGCCACATAAACAAAACAAGCAACAAGTGCATGTTTATATTTTGTTGTGAACGCGACGCTCTTGTCTCTTCTTTTAGTTTTTTCTTCCTTTTTTTTTTTTGGTATTTCTTCATTAACTTAACAGGCGCCTGACGGAGTTCAATGTTTAACATGATGTTACGGATGACGATGATGATGATAATGATGATGATGATGATGATGATGCTGAGTACTCTATGGCGGGTTGTGACACAGAGTAACATAACAAAAAAGGCCACAACAATAATAATAAAAAAGCCAACGTCAACCGGTGTAGATATGCATATGCACATATATGCTAACACAAATAGTTACATTCATGTGTGGGTACATGTACTCATATGTTATAATATAGATAAAAAAAGAATTATATATATATATATATATATATATAGTAAAGCACAGAAAAAACTTACTGTAGAAAAATAAACAAAAGATGGAGTCATAAAAGAGGAGGAAAAAAGTACATATACACACATTAACTAGGTTCTGTTTTTTATTATGTGAGTCGCTCCCAAATGAGGCTGCAACTCGGAGCAACATTTTTTATGCTTATGGTGGCAAAGCGCGAGTGTAGCAATTAAAGTCAAAAGAATGGACATAAATTGCTGCTTTATGCACATATTTATATTGCTTATATATTTTTAATATATATACATATATATATATATATATATATATTTTTTTTTTTATTTTTTTTTTTTTGGATGCTGATCTTCTCTCCTACAATTTTCTAAGGGACTCGCATGCAAGTAAAGCATTAAGAATTGCATATAAGAAAGGCATGCACAAATTGCTACTGGTATGTACAGGTCGAGAAAGAACGTGCGTACGGGCAGGTCGCACTAAATTTTAACTTAATATCTGTGTGCTTTTGTAATGAAAATATTTTACAAATTCTCCTTCTAACGAATGTCGTTCCTATTGTCAAATTACGGCAAGGGGCGTATCAAGCATTATAGGTAAATTACATGGACTCGGAAAATGGTCATTCATTCTTGTTTATAATTAAATATTCTACAAAGAGACTTTTCCAAGGATCGATAATGTTCATAGTTATCTCATTAGTCAACTGAATATGGTCGAAGAACGCTAGCTAGGCCACGCACAGGCTATTGGCCACGTCGTTTAACTTAATCTCATTTATGTCTTAGCTTAGTTCTTTACTTTCCTACCTCGCTTTTCTTTTATTAATCTATAAGTCTATTTTCCTTTCTGCTTAACTTACTTGCAGGAAAGTGAAAAGAGGGTTATTGACAATTATCGTATGGGCCGGGTTGCTATCTAATTTTTCTAATCTCGGAGTCTTATGTAAAGGATGGATGGAAAAAAGCAACCACTGACAATAATAATATGAGTCGTGCCGCCATCTGGTTTTTCTAATCTGGGAATTTTACGTGACGGAAGCATAGCAGGGCCACCCATCGAGAATAATCTTACGAGTTATGGCGCTTGCTATCTTTCTGATCTTGGAATGAAAAAAGAGCAAAAGAGAGAGGTCTTTAGGAAAGCACTGACGCTTCGCCTGTTTTTCCTAGCTTGACTTTATGCAATGCTTTGATTTCGTTTCTCTGTAATCTTTTGACAGTAGCTACGTAAGTTTTTCTTTCAATCCATTGGTCGTTTTTTTTTTTTTTTTGTTACAATCCTGGACTTTGAGCGGGAAAAAGAGAGAAGAAAGATAGCATGTTTTTGAACCGAAGAATGTGTCTGTAATGCACCCAAGCCACTCAGCATTCGATCGTCCCGTCTCGTACGCTGCAAACGAAAAGACAGTATCAGTATACCTTCGATTCGGCGGTGCGAAGTATAAAAGAAAAAACAAAAAACAGAAATCAAGATTCATAGATCTGACCAACCTTAACCATAACTGCTGCAACTACTATTGTTGTTGCTTGGCGGTAACTTTATAATTTATGCTGTTGTTATTGCGGTTGTTGTTGTTGTGACATAACTTTTTGTTTTTGTTTTTTTCCTTCTACTCTAAGGATGCCTGCTTTATGACCAAGCATAGAAAGCGTAGTGAAGGCATCTCTTTGTTTTTGTATAGCATTTCTAAACAAAGTTGTATTTGTTTGTTTTAATTTTTTTTTTTTTTTTTTCTTTTAATTTTATGACTTAATTATAAGTTTTAAGAGCCGCAAAATGTCCATAATGTGATGATGGCCTTTTGTGCAACTATTTTTATTCAAAGGACAGAGTTATGTAGATGCTTACATACATGAATACTGTGGATTAATGAGCAGCATTTACATTTGTTAGCAAAGTTTTATCGTTTTGCACAACACAATGTAACAAATTGTGTGCGAGAGGGAAACGTTTTACGGTCTGCCATCCATAATAAATTCAGTTATTGTTTGCTTCCTTTCCTTTGTTTTTTTTTATTTTTACTTTTTGTTTTTACCATTAAATATCAAGTTGCAAGGAAATGGTCTTTGAAAATTGATTTTCCACTTGAAAACACACATACACATACACACACACACACACACACACACATACGCAATTTTCCCTTGAAATATATATGATTCCCATTTCGCTCTGAACAAATTCTTGCTTGGATGCGGGCTTCTTTTTTTTTTTTGTTTCTGCTAATCTGTGTATTTGAATATATTGTGCTTTTTAATTTAGAAATTTTTAAAGCTCGGCATAATCTTTTATTTCCTTCAATTTTCCACTTAGCATGCAAGTGCACTTGTTGTTAACTCTTCAACGTGAAACAAAAAAACACACACACACACACACACACACATTATACATTAAACATTTAAAAAAAAAGGCACAGAATGGAAAACTCGTCGTACCACAAATGCAACAACCACAACATCACCAACACCATGCCGTTTTATGTTTATAATTATGCTTTAAGACATATGTTTCAAACACTTCTTAACGCCAGAAAATAGAAAAAAAATCACTTAATACTATTATTGTTGATCAACACCATCAAGCAACCTTATATGCGCCCCCTTCCCCTATAAACTTGTTCGCCATGTAGTAGAGGTGTAGAAAATTCATGTTAGATTTGTGTCGAGAGTTTAGCTTAGTTGATTTTAAGAACGCGTTTGCGAACAGCGTGAAAGCACAAATGGCTTAACCACACCATCATCATCATCATCATCATCATCATCATCATCATTATCATCATCATCATCAAAGTCTTGGCCGCCGACTCTCTTTAAAAAAGCGTTACAATTACCTAACTAAGCCGCGTTTAACTCATTATCATTATAATAATCACTTGACGGCGGTAAAGTAGTGATAGCGATCTGATTTTCACAACGCATGCGTAAAGAAGAAAATGCAAAAAAAGGACACGCCTTTTTTCGAACAATAACAATATAAAAACAATAACATACCCCTCACGTTTCTTCAACAAATCAGTTTAAAAAAGGAAGTTTTTTTTTTTAAACGTCTTTCAGATATGTGTTTGGGAATTTTATTTATATATATATTTTTTTTTTTTTAGACAAATTGAAAATTTTGCAAATACAAAAGAATGCTATTCTAGTGATTAATGATGAATGATAGACGATGGATTTTCACTTCATCTGAGGAACAAACTATTCTTACTAAATTTTAATCTTATGGAAAAAGCCGCAACCAAATGCTCGCTTTCTTGGGTTTTTGTGTTGCGAAGATTATTTAGATTCCGGGCTACTGTAGAGGCGAATAAGTAAGTGTCTCGGCCATGACCACATTTGGTGGTAACTACAGCGACGAAGGTATTGCGTTTACCGAATGAGACACACAACCCTCTGGGCTGCGAACACTTTCTCCCTACTTCTTTTTGACCATTGCCATCTTATAGGTACCGAGACGAAGAAGAATTCGAACATTAACATTTAAGTGTCAGCCAAAATATAACTAGACGTTCTGAAATGGATTTGATCTTAACTGAAAGTTAAACCGGGTTTGCCAATAGATAGCTTTAGTATCCTAATTGGGAAAGAAAAAAGAACTGATTTTGAGAAACTCAGATGAAAGAATTGATGGGTACATCCAGATACACTATTCACACCAACTACTAGGCCGAACTGGATTAGCGAGTTACAAGACGATATTCTACGTTTAGTGGACCCATAAGAGTGTGATCTGTGTTGTTAGTTCTCACAGTTTGGTGAGCCGTTTAATATTAAATGCCACAACGACTCGCTGTTCAAAAAATAAGCGAAATATCAAAAAAGCTAATACAAGTTCACTTTCCTATAAGACATCTGGCCATGCCCGCACATAGTAAAGCCAGTTCGTAATACCTTAACGGTATTAAACTGGCATGTGATAGCCTCTGCGGCTTATTCAGTAAACTGGAAACATCGCTGTTCCAAACGCTTGCCGACCACCGCTTTATTTCTTACGAAAATATATTAAAATGGCTCGCGGTGGCTAGTTTGCCTCAAACGAGCAACACAATTTGTCAAAAGGATGAAAAAAATGATATAGCGAGCGATGGGGAATATATAGTAAAATATTGTATTTTCACTTTCACACAATAAACATGAATTCCCGTTTTATGAGTACTTACCTGTTATCAAACATTCGGTTTAATTATTAGTTCAAACGAACCTAAGAAATTATTTTACCGTGATTAAGAGTTTTAATGAGAGCGAACGAACTAATTCCTTTTAGGCATCCCTTTGAAGGGTAACGAACTCTTTCAAAGAAGAAACTTTACTCTATACTCGTAACTTCTCGATTTATGTCTCCTACAAAAATATAATTAATTTTTTCGTACAAAGTTCTTTTGAGTGAACTTTGTTTATGACAACTGGTCATTATAGTACGTTCTCGTCGAAAAAAGGTTGTTTTAAAATATTTTTTTAAAAGTTTTCCAAAAATATTTTACTAAGATCTTCAATGTGTTTTGGCATTTACACTTTTGTCTGCAAAATTATATTCTCCTGTGTACAGCTAACGAAAACTTAACAACTTAACTTAACAACAGACTCTTCACATAGAAAATGATTTCAGGTGAATAAATGCAATGTTCCAAGTGCGTGCTAATAATTAAATGCAAATTGGATGATGAATCCCAAGTTATTTTCAAATAATGTAGTTTGCTCTACTTCAACAAAGTGCCTACACTACAGAAGAAGAGTCTCGGGGAGACTTACACATAAGCCTTGGTATTTACTAATGCTCGCCATGTTGCAATGTGGTGTTGTTGCGTATTCAAAACAAATTAACAACATCTAGTTAGAAAAACTTTACATAGTTATTGAATTTCATAAATCTAGCGTTAGTAAGACGCGCTTTCGAATGTTATCTGTTGCCTAAAATACATTAT
>NW_023998440.1:865756-1104876 GCF_014805625.2 Glossina fuscipes
GAGAGGTCTTTAGGAAAGCACTGACGCTTCGCCTGTTTTTCCTAGCTTGACTTTATGCAATGCTTTGATTTCGTTTCTCTGTAATCTTTTGACAGTAGCTACGTAAGTTTTTCTTTCAATCCATTGGTCGTTTTTTTTTTTTTTTTGTTACAATCCTGGACTTTGAGCGGGAAAAAGAGAGAAGAAAGATAGCATGTTTTTGAACCGAAGAATGTGTCTGTAATGCACCCAAGCCACTCAGCATTCGATCGTCCCGTCTCGTATGCTGCAAACGAAAAGACAGTATCAGTATACCTTCGATTCGGCGGTGCGAAGTATAAAAGAAAAAACAAAAAACAGAAATCAAGATTCATAGATCTGACCAACCTTAACCATAACTGCTGCAACTACTATTGTTGTTGCTTGGCGGTAACTTTATAATTTATGCTGTTGTTATTGCGGTTGTTGTTGTTGTGACATAACTTTTTGTTTTTGTTTTTTTCCTTCTACTCTAAGGATGCCTGCTTTATGACCAAGCATAGAAAGCGTAGTGAAGGCATCTCTTTGTTTTTGTATAGCATTTCTAAACAAAGTTGTATTTGTTTGTTTTAATTTTTTTTTTTTTTTTTTTCTTTTAATTTTATGACTTAATTATAAGTTTTAAGAGCCGCAAAATGTCCATAATGTGATGATGGCCTTTTGTGCAACTATTTTTATTCAAAGGACAGAGTTATGTAGATGCTTACATACATGAATACTGTGGATTAATGAGCAGCATTTACATTTGTTAGCAAAGTTTTATCGTTTTGCACAACACAATGTAACAAATTGTGTGCGAGAGGGAAACGTTTTACGGTCTGCCATCCATAATAAATTCAGTTATTGTTTGCTTCCTTTCCTTTGTTTTTTTTTATTTTTACTTTTTGTTTTTACCATTAAATATCAAGTTGCAAGGAAATGGTCTTTGAAAATTGATTTTCCACTTGAAAACACACATACACATACACACACACACACACATACGCAATTTCCACTTTTTAGTTGAAATATATATGATTCCCATTTCGCTCTGAACACATTCTTGCTTGGATGCGAGCTTCTTTTTTTTTTTTGTTTCTGCTAATCTGTGTATTTGAATATATTGTGCTTTTTAATTTAGAAATTTTTAAAGCTCGGCATAATCTTTTATTTCCTTCAATTTTCCACTTAGCATGCAAGTGCACTTGTTGTTAACTCTTCAACGTGAAACAATAAAAAAAACACACACACACACACACACATATTATACATTAAACATTTAAAAAAAAAGGCACAGAATGGAAAACTCGTCGTACCACAAATGCAACAACCACAACATCACCAACACCATGCCGTTTTATGTTTATAATTATGCTTTAAGACATATGTTTCAAACACTTCTTAACGCCAGAAAATAGAAAAAAAATCACTTAATACTATTATTGTTGATCAACACCATCAAGCAACCTTATATGCCCCCCCTTCCCCTATAAACTTGTTCGCCATGTAGTAGAGGTGTAGAAAATTCATGTTAGATTTGTGTCGAGAGTTTAGCTTAGTTGATTTTAAGAACGCGTTTGCGAACAGCGTGAAAGCACAAATGGCTTAACCACACCATCATCATCATCATCATCATCATCATCATCATCATTATCATCATCATCATCAAAGTCTTGGCCGCCAACTCTCTTTAAAAAAGCGTTACAATTACCTAACTAAGCCGCGTTTAACTCATTATCATTATAATAATCACTTGACGGCGGTAAAGTAGTGATAGCGATCTGATTTTCACAACGCATGCGTAAAGAAGAAAATGCAAAAGAAGGACACGCCTTTTTTCGAACAATAACAATATAAAAACAATAACATACCCCTCACGTTTCTTCAACAAATCAGTTTAAAAAAGGAAGTTTTTTTTTTTAAACGTCTTTCAGATATGTGTTTGGGAATTTTATTTATATATATATTTTTTTTTTTTTAGACAAATTGAAAATTTTGCAAATACAAAAGAATGCTATTCTAGTGATTAATGATGAATGATAGACGATGGATTTTCACTTCATCTGAGGAATAAACTATTCTTACTAAATTTTAATCTTATGGAAAAAGCCGCAACCAAATGCTCGCTTTATTGGGTTTTTGTGTTCCGAAGATTATTTAGATTCCGGGCTACTGTAGAGGCGAATAAGTAAGTGTCTCGGCCATGACCACATTTGGTGGTAACTACAGCGACGAAGGTATAGCGTTTACCGAATGAGACACACAACCCTCTAGGCTGCGAACACTTTCTCCCTACTTCTTTTTGACCATTGCCATCTTATAGGTACCGAGAAGAAGAAGAATTCGAACATTAACATTTAAGTGTCAGCCAAAATATAACTAGACGTTCTGAAATGGATTTGATCTTAACTGAAAGTTAAACCGGGTTTGCCAACAGATAGCTTTAGTATCCTAATTGGGAAAGAAAAAAGAACTGATTTTGAGAAACTCAGATGAAAGAATTGATGGGTACATCCAGATACACTATTCACACCAACTACTAAGCCGAACTGGATTAGCGAGTTACAAGACGATATTCTACGTTCAGTGGACCCATAAGAGTGTGATCTGTGTTGTTAGCTCTCACAGTTTGGTGAGCCGTTTAATATTAAATGCCACAACGACTCGCTGTTCAAAAAATAAGCGAAATATCAAAAAAGCTAATACAAATTCACTTACCTATAAGACATCTGGCCATGCCCTCACATAGTAAAGCCAGTTCTGGCATGTGATAGCCTCTGCGGCTTATTCAGTAAACTGGAAACATCGCTGTTCCAAACGCTTGCCGACCACCGCTTTATTTCTTACGAAAATATATTAAAATGGCTCGCGGTGGCTAGTTTGCCTCAAACGAGCAACACAATTTGTCAAAAGGTTGAAAAAAATGATATAGCGAGCGATGGGGAATATATAGTAAAATATTGTATTTTCACTTTCACACAATAAACATGAATTCCCGTTTTATGAGTACTTACCTGTTATCAAACATTCGGTTTAATTATTAGTTCAAACGAACCTAAGAAATTATTTTACCGTGATTAAGAGTTTTAATGAGAGCGAACGAACTAATTCCTTTTAGGCATCCCTTTGAAGGGTAACGAACTCTTTCAAAGAAGAAACTTTATACTCGTAACTTCTCCATTTATGTCTCCTACAAAAATATAATTAATTTTTTCGTACAAAGTTCTTTTGAGTGAACTTTGTTTATGACAACTGGTCATTATAGTACGTTCTCGTCGAAAAAAGGTTGTTTTAAAATATTTTTTTAAAAGTTTTCCAAAAATATTTTACTAAGATCTTCAATGTGTTTTGGCATTTACACTTTTGTCTGCAAAATTATATTCTCCTGTGTACAGCTAACGAAAACTTAACAACTTAACTTAACAACAGACTCTTCACATAGAAAATGATTTCAGGTGAATAAATGCAATGTTCCAAGTGCGTGCTAATAATTAAATGCAAATTGGATGATGAATCCCAAGTTATTTTCAAATAATGTAGTTTGCTCTACTTCAACAAAGTGCCTACACTACAGAAGAAGAGTCTCGGGGAGACTTACACATAAGCCATGGTATTTACTAATGCTCGCCATGTTGCAATGTGGTGTTGTTGCGTATTCAAAACAAATTAACAACATCTAGTTAGAAAAACTTTACATAGTTATTGAATTTCATAAATCTAGCGTTAGTAAGACGCGCTTTCGAATGTTATCTGTTGCCTAAAATACATTATACTCCGCACATTTGCGTGCACGTACACTTTCGTTAATAAAGCGAGTTTAAAGCGCTTATCCGAGACAGCCATTACTGTGGTGCTAAATAAATAAACTTAACTCAAAAAATGTACTTTTGTTATCTAAAATGCGTATTTAATTCTTTTTTCAAAATGTTTGCCAATGTTAAGGAGTTCTTTTCGCAATCGTTCAATGAGATCAAATATTTTCGAAGATGCCGCGTTGACTGAGAGACACCTGTATCGTGTTTAAAATTCATAGGTTATTGCTGCTACTGCTTTACAGGTGGGTGGTATGAATTTACATATACATCAATTTACCATACAATATATACCATATGTACTTCATGCATGTTCGTGAAACTTTATAATAGTGGCCTAAAGCCATCTTTCTAAGAAGCTACAAATTGCTAGTGTTTTTTTTTTTTTTTTATTTTTTTTATTAGAATCTTTTATATTCAATTTTTATTGTTTTTCATCTATTCTCAAAAGGAGTTAACGAAGTAATTAATATTTATTGAATAGTTTACAATTTGAAGTTAGAATTGGCTATAAAAAGAAGGTAAAGATTCTTTTACTTTTGAGCGAAATTTATATTAAACAACTAAGCAACTTGTATACGCATTGTGGCGAACCTTGAATGACCCACCACGTCAAGTTAGTAAGCGCCAAATTTATTGTTAATTAAGTGTTTATCAATGGGCCAAAGGGGACTTGTTTTTTACAAATGGACGGACGGACAAACAAGCATGACCAATTTAACATCGAATTTTTCGTTTACGATGATGCTGAAAGCTATTCGTATAAACAGAATTATGTCCTTTGATAGTGAGTTTAAAAAGTTGTCGTGAACGTTGCAAAAATAATAAAAGAAAAGCGTCATAACGTTAATAAAAAAGGCGTTTTTCGATGAAATAATGTGCTAAAGTTAATTAAGTTTCTTTCTTGGAAGACTTACTTTGCAGGCCTCTTTAAAGAAAAATTGAAAATTGATTGAAAAATGCAATTTTTCGCTAAGAAGTTTTTAAGTTAACCTTTTTCCTATACGGAAGTTACTTGAGGTATATATTTATATAACAGAGGCTTGCGTGCGTTCTGATCATTTTTTTCATTTGAAAAAGACATTGATTGATTGATCAAAATTGCTACAACATATATTGTTATGGAAATCCCAAATCAATAGTAATATGCCTGAATATTTGCAAAAGGCGTAGTCAGCCGGGCAAGAACATTTCTTTAAATCGGAAAAGAATATTAGAGTTGAGAAGCCGAGAGTATTGACAAAGTAAAGTACTGTAGTGAAGACGTGCAAGTGCGTTTCTCTTCAAAACAATATCGAAGATCCAGTGATACGAACTGTATCCAAGAAAAGCGAATTTCATAACAATATATTAATCAAAATATTTTCCATCATTTTCTACAACTTTTTCATATCTCTCTCGCATGTCGAAAGGACGATACTGGTTTGGCAGCGATTCAAATATCAACCTAATTTCGCACTTCGTCAGCATTTCGAAACCGCATGTCAACCAAGCCATGCTTAATGAAATAATGATTTCTTAATTTCAAAATATTATCTTTAATCCAGATATCTATATATATACATATATATATATATATTTAACATATATTATTGAATTGAATATATTACAACACTAAATCTCACACAGCATACTTGCTTGGCATTTCGAATAAGCGTAGTTCCGTGCCAAAATTTTCTCACTGGCGGGAAACTTTACTTTCCATGCTTAACTAGAAGGATATGGCTGCCCAATCTTTTTGAGTGATGAATAGCGGGTGCGTAACCATATGCGAATCGTTGCCTAGCCATGCCCATGGTTTTTTGCTTTGCGAACAGTGATACCAGTATTCTGAAAGTGTCAGCACTTCCCTCATCCTCCTTTCTCTCTTTTCGGATAAATATACAACGCTGTCATTGACTTCAAAATCGAAATCCCCAGATATCCACATTATGACATTATAACTCAGCTCAATGATTGCACTTGATGTGCTTTTAGGGTCTTTATAGCGTCGTGACAGGGGAATCGCTAGACCATGTATGTATGCTAGTTTCTACGTTGCCTTTGTAAATATTTGGCAGCATACTGCAAGAAACTGCATAAGCTGTTCTATTCAAAACGTAGAGGAAGAGTGTCCCCTTCGATATATCGGTGCGCATGGGTAAAGCTTAACTTCTTATATCTTAAAAGAAGTTTTGTGATCGAAATTATAGTCTGCGAAGTTAATTAATCAAATGTTTTTCGAAGATATGATCGTTATCGAGACTTTTTCCTAAAATAAGTCCTTCGCTCAAGGCAAGTAGCATTAACGTGTGCAATAATCTAACACGGGGAAAAAAGGAACATTCGCTTAAGGCCACATCGTTGATGCCCTCAACCTCAAACGAAGATATTGGAATTAATTGCAAGATGTTTTCTTTTTCAATGTCAGCCCGTCGGAAAATTGATCGACCTTAGAAACCTGTACCACAGGGAAATTTTATACTTTTATGCTTGTAAATAAATTATTGCACAGCTTTCTGTGCATCATGTCTTGCGCGAAAAATTCGAAGCCGCTAGGAGAAAACATCTGCGAATCTATAAGTTTCTGGCTCCTTTTTCGCGATCGAAAAACGTTCCAACAAAGAACTGTGACCACGTCATCATGCAGATAAGATTAAACCAAAGATGGAGACGAATTGTTTTTGAGCGCGAGCTATGAAAGCGCACTAAAAAGCGAAAAACTGCGCATTGTGGACACACGAGTCGTGGAGAAAAACATGAACTGCTGTACTTATTAAAGGGAGGCCGCATCGAAGGGCATATAGGGATGGACAGAAAAGAAATGTCGTGGCCGCCAATAGTCGAAATTGGACAGGGTTGAGAACAATCCGCGAAATTATACACACAGGATCGATCCGAGAAAATTTCCGGGCTTTGTCTAATACTACAAGTAAGTACGCAATAAACTCAAATCATCAAATGCCCGATTTTGATGGCAATATCATGAATTAAAAAAAAGCGCATGTTCGGGAATAAAAACAGGAGAAGCATTGCTGCATTGCTTGCGGCACAAGGGCCCATTAAGCGCATATATGTAGTATTCTGGAGGACTTTAATCAATCCATTCAGAAGCTCCTTATAGATAGATCCGAGTTTGTTCGTCTTCTGTCCCTGTGTCATCCTTGTGTTCAACCTGCGGCTCGCAACTTTCGCGATATTCTGCTAAAATTGGGCACTGACTTAGCTTATTGTGAAAAGTCGTTATTTGAATAACTGCAGGATAGTGTAGAGTATTTAATGGCGATCTGTGGCTCCCTATTTTTATTTGTTTGGAAAGAACTTTACGAGAAAGAGCGAAACATTTAAGAAAAAATGAATGAAAGAATGGAAGGTCGGTAATATTATTTTCATAGTGACCGCTCACCTGTTACAGTTTACTTTGTTGAATATATCTCAGCAAATGTTGAGTAAATATTGTTTTCCCCTTATGAAGAATTTGTTTGAAATGAAATGTTGTTCAAAAAAAAAAACAAAAAAAAACAAACCGAAAGGGAAATACAACAACCGATGTACCAAAGTGACATAATGGTCCGCTTCCAGAGGAGGACTGTTTCCTCATCGCTTACTAAAGCAATTCGAAATATTTTATATGTTTTACAAATACGTCAGAATCATTGCAGCATATCCCCTGCTGTACTATAGTTTTAAAGAAAATTGTTTCCGCATGTATTACCGTGAATCTAAATGTTTTCTATGCTTCCGTACCTTTCTGTTGACGGGGACAAGAAGCGTACTTGGAAATCCTAGACCAGCAACTAAATTAAAATTTTATCACTATTTAAAGTAAAAAAAAAAAAAAAAAAAACAAAAAGCAAAGAATCATTATGAGGTTTATGAATGTTAAAAACACAAAGAAGAAATGCATCGTAAGCACTGGTATATAGCAACATAATAAATCTCCATAAACTAATGATGTATCAGTGAAGAGGAAAAAAGGATAGTAAAAAATGAAAAACGAAAAAAAAAAAAAAACTGGAAAAAACTCATAAAAGATATGAAATAGAATTCTATTTAAAAAACAATGCTCTAAAGTAATATAAAACCTTGTACAACAGGCATTACGAAAAGCAGTATTTTATGATCTCTCTCCTAAACAACTGACCAACTATAACAAAACTGACCTAAACTATCAGGCATACGTACAGATTACTGTAAGAGTGGAGCTCAAATAAGATTACAGAAGAAAATTGAAAGAGTTGTAGTGAATTTTTTTTTTTTTTTTTAGTTTTTTTGATTTTGAGGGGAGGAGTAGGGTTTCCATTTGGAGAGAGGATAAGGGCAGGAAATTGTTTACATAAAATGAATACATTAGTTAATGTGGTTGAATATGAGAAGAACTAAGGATGCTTTGCAAGGCTATGCTATGATGTTGGCGGTATTGATGGTGTAAAAACCGAAACCATTGGTCTGAATATTTTATAAAAATAGCAATTTGTTTATGAGGAATGTATGAGAGTCCAACTGAAAGAATCTTACATTGAAAGCAAACGAGTAGCAGAGCATTTTGTTTCGTCATGACGACCGTAAAATACAAAATTATTATACAGTGCGGTACTTGTAATCTGTGGTAAAGTTGCGAATTTTTCGATTTTTTTTTCTAATCTTTTTTTTTATTTAAAATATATATTAACTCTTATTTGGTTTAGGGTAATAATAGGATAATAAAAAAAAAGACCTCTGGCTATGAAAATGGATAAGGGTTAAGCAAGTTGAAAATAGCAACTGCAGTACTGTTCAAAGAGGCTAGAACCAGCATTTGTTGCAAGTACTAGGTACATCATCATCGTCATTATGGTCACAAGCGTCAGTATTACCAAAGTCATAGACATTGCATTTGTTAAGGCGATTAAGCTGATAAACAATGTATAGCATTCAAATGAGTACACCCTGGCTAACTGACTGACTGGCTGAGTGACTGCATTATAGCCACTCATCCACTTAGTTAACTATTCTCATTCGGTCGCTTAGCTATAGGTTGCAGTAGTAAACAACTGACCGCTTAATGGGCTTTATATATATATATATATATGTATATATATATATTTACATATATATGTGTATTTCTATCAAATAGAGTCAAATATATTTTCAAATGTTAAATTGCTCCGTTCATCATCATCATCATCATCATCATCGTCATCATCATTATTAACAAAGCTTATAGCAACGAACAACAGCAGCAACAACATCATCGTGACGATGCATGATTGTTTGTTTTTGATATAATTCTCTGATATTAAACATATGCAAATAAGTCCTATATTTCAACATAATTATTCAACATCCTTCGTCAACGTCAACATCAGGCTAAAATGAAATGAAACTGTCATTAGGTCCGATATGCGGCGTTACTGTGTAGGTGAATGTATGCTTTTGTACATCATCCCAGCTAAATACCATTTGCATTCATATCGCTCTCACTCTCGCCATCTCTTTCTTTCTTATAAACGCGCTCATCGTTTTATTACTCTACTCAAATGATTTCAATTCAAAATATTTGCTGCTACTGATGCTGCTGCTGCAACCGCTGCTGCTACTCTCACATATCTCATATAATTATTTTCTCTTCACAATATATATTTATTCTAATTACAATAGGATATCCTTGACATATTTTATGAGTATGGTTACAAAATATCTGCCCAGTTACCACTTCCTCTTTTCACTGAAATGTAAAAGCAAAAAAATCGAAATCCTTTTAGAGAATTTTTGCTATTTTGTCTGCTGGTTGTTATGATAAATAGCATTTGCATTTTTGTTAGTTTAACTTTTTAACAATGGTCACATTATTTTATATTTATAGACAATAAATCAGAGTTGTAAGCATACTTTTCAGCATAAGCACACATACTCAGGCACGTCCGTTAGCGTAAAAGGTTGCTGCTGCTGTTTGTGCTGCGCGCGGTTGGTTTGCGTTGTTCTTTGCATATTGTTTGTAAGTTATGCAGAAAAATCATTTTAAAGGTTTTTTCTGTTTTTTGCCTTCTTTTTCTCTCTCTCTCTCTCTCTATCTTTCTCTCTCCCTTTCCCTCAATCTATTGTAATACAACGTACAACGTGTTGTATTGCAACACTTTTGCATGTACATGTTAGCATCACTATAAAATGGTTAAGAGATACTCTATGGAAAAGGAAGGTATAAATATTCGCAAAAAATTGAAGTACACTAAAAGAAATTTTTTTTTTTCAAATTTCAAGGATAACTTCCGCATGAGCAGACGAGTAGGAAAAAATCACGATTTTTGCGATTATTGTGTTCGCGGTTTTAGATCTTAGCTTAGTTTGGTCGTAGCTATACAGCGGGCCAGTCGACAAAGGTACAACACTTACCATTTGGTCACACATCCACTAAACTGTGACTGCTTCCTTCTCTTTTTCCCTTTCTTTACTTCTTGCCAACCGTCACCATATTTTATGACTAGAGAACCTCCTTTAAAAGAATATTAAAAAAAAAAAAAGAAAAAAGAAAGGAAAACTATGCAACGTTTGGAAGATCCGTTGAAGTAAGTGTTAATCAATCCGTTCATAAGCGAAAGTTTGTTTGTCTATTAAGTTTACGTTGATGCCATCAAAAAAGAGTGAAAGAATTGCATAAAGTAGTCGGAAAGAGCAAAAAAGCTGACTGATCACTATTCCAGCCCAATGATCTAAAATGGCAGATAGTTGTACAGAAAATTTTGTGTTAAGTCTAGAATGTCGTGTGTCCCGACATTATATCTCGTCTACTTATTAAACTCCTGGTCGAGAAAGTAGACGCTCGATAAAAGTATGACAAAATAGAAGCCGAATGTATGTTAAGAGCAACGAGACTGAGCGCCGCCCTAATAACTGAACAAGCTTTCAAATCCTTTTACCTAACGTGTTGAGCCACCTATCGTTCAAGTCTGCCTGTTGATGCCGCCCGAACTGTAAACGAACAATGAAGATCGGAAAATTAGGAAAATTCTGCGGTTACTGCCGCCTAATGACCAATCTTTGCCCCGCCTCCATAATTCTATTTATTTCAAAGACACGATCATTAAATAACAGAAGGTTTTCAATTTTTGTTAGATAAAACTAATTATATAAAAACTAGGCCGCTTGTTTTTGGTTATGTTTTTTGTCTACATCTATTTATCGCGATTTGTGTAGAAAAGAAGGGATATAATCCAATAGATTAATAACTTGAACCCACTTTCTCGGAATTAATAATCACTTAAGGCGCAATAGTGTGCTCTTAGAATGCGCAGCCTAATGAAAGAATTTGAACAAGTAGGCCAAACGGCACAAATGCAACGAGCGAGAGCAAGAAAATAAAACTTTCCAAGCATTTAAAAAAAAAAGAGATAATGGCAAAGAAGCTCATTTTTAAAGTGATATGTATAGGACGACCGCTCTTTAGATGTGATAAAATTTTCTACAGAATACTTGGCTGTTGTATATTCTCTAGGACTCTAGTGACCACAGCTACTACTTTCGGATATTTCCGGGGGAATAGTAAAGAAGAAAATAATTATATTTACGACACCTCTCTTGACATGGGTTGTATCCCTTTTTTTGTCGCTCCTAACAATTATATTTAAAAGCTTCTTTGTCATATTATTACGTTATCGAACGGCTAGTGACAGTATGCGGCAGTTAAGCTAGTCCTCGAAACGTATCAAGCGGAACGGGCAAGGAGCTTCATCGTACGTCAATCCGTTTACAATGCCAACGAACACAGAAACTTCAAGGCATTCTATTGAAAATAAGTCACCACATAAGCACCACTTGGGTCATTAAAACATTTATGATCAATTAAAAGTTGTAGAAATGTATTACGTGGATTGGACAGCATTCGCCTGCGCAGTGTTATTTTCGCAAATTGTATTAATGTCAAGTAAGATGAGTGCTATCAACTCGCTTGTGTTATTAATGTCAATATATGAGATTGAGTTTTTATTTCAGAACAAAATGACAATGGCAACCTTCTCGGCATGTGCTTATTCGTAATCAGGAAGCCGTCACTCGAAAGCTAAGTGTCAGAGATGCGGTAGTTTGGCCGCTTGGCCAAATGTATCATCGAACCGTCGCCATACTCGTCCAAAATCGGTTGAGCATAATCAACACTATTCTCGCCTAGCTGCAATGATTTTCCGCTAGGACCGGTGCGTATGTATATACCCGCTCTTCAGGATATTTTGTAATGCAGAACCGTAAGGGAATATGCCAAGTAAGGGTAAACTTTGCAAGGAATGTATATATATTATATACGTATAGAACAAACGAGCTGTTTACTGCAAATTGTCACAACAAGAGATCGTAACATGGATACGCTGGATACGCTGACTAACTAAGCCAGGTGGTGTAAGGAACTGTTTTTGCTTGTTTTGTAGGGAGTATTAGTTGCTAGAGCTTATCCTGCCTATTTGCAGTCCTACAATTTATTTCTGTGGTCTTAATAAAATGCAACAACAATAAAAGTAATAGATGCAGACTTCTCGGGAAGTTGAACATTCCATAGAAAAAATTAAACCTCCGTGGAGATCGGGATGAATAAGACAGGAAATTGAATACTTAGAGAGGCTAACGATTATAACTCGGTGATCTTTTTCTTCTTTGCATAGTTACCACATAATCAACCCACTTCATAGTGTATTTCGTTCACTATGCCTTGCAGGAGTGTAGGCATAAATTTACTTTAGTGTACAAATTTGAATAGGAAGCGCATGCAATAAGCTTATGAGAGACCTGATCGTTTAACATAATTGCATTTTTTAAGGAAAAACGTTGATTTTTCAAATGCGAAAGTAAAAAACACTAAAATATGAATTAGTTTAAAATAATTTTCTTTTCTTAGTGCCCTTTGGAGAAATCACTTTTTCACTATGTACAATAATCAAGGAAAATAAACTACATCTTATAAGCTATAACAATTTACTGCGCAATTTAAAGCTGAAGAAGCTGCTTTAAAAACGAAAATGTTTTTAAGCGCCTTTAATGCAAAAATGTAAAAGAAAATGAAAATAACAAAAACAACAAAAACATAGAAACATAAATGAAAAAAAGAAACAACACAACGAGATGCCTAAAGGTAACCAGATGCAAAGTAACTGATAAGAAAATGCATCGACTTTTTTTGCTTTTGTTTTTTTTTTTCTTTCTATACATTTCCCTTGTATACACGGCAATGAGGTTGCGAATAAGGCTTCTGACGAAGCTTCAAAGAGATGACCAAAGCAATGCAGAAAATCTACTAAATACGATTGCTAAGGCAGATGATGATTGAGCCAGTAAGTGAGTGAGTGAATGAGCAAAGAGCCCTAAAAGTAGTGCAGCAGCTACCATTATCGTTTGCTGACATTAAGGTTAAATAAAATGAAATACGAAAGAAAAGAACATTTCTGCACTTGCCGCTGCAAGGTAAAAAATTTTTCTTAAAAGCTTCAGATTTAAGTTAAGACCTCATAGCGATTTTAATCGATAAACGACGGCGACGACTTCACTGTTGAAAACAGTGGAATAAGCAAAAGAACACAATAAGCACATTATCGCCTTAATAGCTGCATAAGTAGTAAAAACGTACCCAGAGATGTCTGAATAGCATTTATTGCATATCAGAGATTGACAAATTCCATTTTGTATGTGGACAAATACACCAAATAATATTTGCAGTAAGGAAAATAGTATTATAGTCGTTGTTAGTCGGTAGGCATACGAGGTTTTCTTTTTTTTTTTTTTGATGCTCTTTTCACTTTAGTTATTCTTGTGTCGACAAGTTAAAGAACTCATAAACGTGAACCGTTATAATTGAAAAATTTCGTAACGAAAAGCATAAGACTGAAAAAAGATTCTCCATAAATAAATTCTTTCGAATGGAGAAGCATTTTGTTATCACGTTTTAAGGCTTTCAATCTCTGGAAACAATTATTTGCGGGCTTTGGGGATTTAAAAATCCAAGAGTTTTAACGCCCTTTTAAAGCCTGTGTCGCTTCTGGCAAAAGGTATGTTAAATTTGCACGAACGTATGTGATATTTAGAACGGCATCAGCTTGATTCACATTTTATCGATTCGCAATCATTTCCTAAATCCTTCGTCCGCCTATTTGTCCGTCTGATCTTTATTCATGTAAATTCGTGTTCAGCCTACAACTTTTGAGATTATTAAAGACCGACTTGCTTTGACCCAGGGTGGGAACACATTTTCGATCACTTACCATATAAGACCTTATTTTGAAATCTCGTTCTAGGAACAACTGCATTGAGCGAAGTGTTTTGAGCTATTTAATGGTGGCTTGTGGCCTATTATAGTGTTCTTCCTTGTTTTTGAAAACATGGATTTTATACAAAAGCAACTCCATTGAGCGAAGTGTTGTGAGCTATTTAATGGTGGGCCGTGGCCTATTATAGTGTTTTTCCTTGTTTTTAAAAATGAGGACATTATACAAGAGCAAAAGTTTCCAAGCATCAATATCCTAACATACGTAGGAATTTCATGCGATATTAGAGATTAGTCCAACTAAGTAAATAGTCCTTTCACTTTTGAGAATTTAGGCATTATTGATGGACGAAAGTCCAATAAAAATAAAAAATGGACGATTATAGATAATGGCGGGATTGGACGCTATTTAGGAGAAGCGTATAAGAAATTCCGAAATTCCAAATTAAGATATAGTTAAGGTATCAAGGATGACCCAATGAGTTCATAGAATATCGCACAGCTAAGACACGCTCGGCTAAGATACGGGGAGTACATGAAGATTTTCGATAGCACCAATTTTGACGCGAGTTGCTTGATGTTATGTTTTCGTAAAACAATGAGAAACTCTGCATTTCGTCTATAGCGTCACTAAAATAACTTGAACTTGTAAACTAATGGTCGCAATGTTATGAAATTCTGTCGGATATCTTCTAAAGATTGGTCCTACCTAAAAACCACGTGGATTTGCAATAATCGTCGCACTTCTATATGTTCTTCTATACGTTTATCCTACAAACTTATTGATTGCTCTGCGAAGCCTGATATGTAGATTAAGAAGATTGCAGGCAAAAAAAAAAAATGAACGTGCATTATAAGTAAAACACATTACCCTACAGGATTATCATATTCCCAAAGGAAAAGAGAAAAAAATCTTTTTCAAACTTTTCCAGGAACTGAAAGTCTTAACATCAACAAGCAAATGTAATCCCGCAAGCACTCACCGGTTTTCAAGATGGATTTTTAAATGAAAAAGTATAACTTGATTTTTTATGACACATTTCAAGCGTCTTAACGTTTTGTTAACTACTGAAATAATTAGTCTGCCACATGGAGTGTACACACATGGACGAGCTCACAAAGTTTGCATATATTCAAATGATAGTCTTTATGTATACGTATATCTAATAAAATGTTGTTTAAAATCGTAAACTGGAGAGAATGTATGCAGAATAGCGATTGACAGTGTAATGGATTTCATGGTAGATGACTTTATGTATATATTACGTGTTAGGTACGGTATTGATATTGATTGCGTTCATTTGTTTGATAGTAATTACTGTTCAAAGATTATAAGACAAGATTTCAAATTATTTTAGATTTTTTTTTTTTCAATTCAGGTACGTACTATCAGTGGACTGAGCGAACATGTATTGAGATTTATTTTTTTTTTTTTTTTGGTTTTCTCTCAAAGCCATTTACTTTGTTAGATTGAGTTCACCTTCCTTAAACGAAGGTGATAATAAATGAGTTTTGAAATTTGAAAGGTTCACTTATTTTAATTATTTGTACAACATGTCGGATATATTTTCCTCAAGTGTCAAGTCAACCGGGCGAAGATTCTAGGACAGAGATTCTTTGGATATTTTTATTACTACCTTTAGCTTTAATTTGTGTTGAAGGAAGTTCAGCAATTTTCTTCTTTCTTTTTTTTGCTTTGGAAAGACTAACCAATTAGGTGCAGCACGTTGATGGTTAGCGGGAAAAGGGAAAGATTTAGGAAGTGGCCGCGGCCTAGTCACCCCGCTAGGTCTAAATCAGTCGTTGTTTCGATTGAAGTACCTGCAAGCATGGTCTGCCGTACTAGAAGTTCAACCCGTGAAGAACATCAACTTAGTGGCCGAAACTCATATCTACTCGGCTAAGGGGTAGGCCGATTTTATTCAAATCGAGTAGATAGATTAGTGGCTGAAGCAACTTTTTTACTTCACCACGATGTTATTGGCAAGACATTCATTGTTGTACATATATAAAAAATTAGCTAATAAGGAGCCGTTTTAAGGAAAAACTATTCCGATGGGATGAACAAAGTAAAGAATGACTGTACTTAGATTAGAGTAGAACCAGATATTTAGTTCTAGGCTATCCCATAAAAAATTTCCTTTATTTTTTCTTGAGATCCTTCATTCCACTACGATCTAGTACTTATCTGCTAATAGAAAAATTGTTGGTTTTCTAAATTCAGACAAAGCTATTGCCAGCCATCCTGGCAACTGTGACGAAATTTTTTTCTAAAACCTTTCAGGAAAGCTAGAAGGCAACGTTTGCAATTTTAATATTTTTAAATGAAAAATTTTTTAATTACATTACAAGAAAAAAAGAAAACAAGTGAAAGCCTTCCCGTTGGCTGCTCACACTAACTCATTCAATACCGTTATTCACACAGAATTTGTGGCAAGGGTTTAACGTGGGTTCCTGCCTGAAAGGCTTAACCCCACGGTGGCCCAAGCCACTTTTAAGCGTACTACGCCCCCTGGCGAGTTAGACAATCCCCACAGAGTAGGGGCCTAAACAGCACCAGAGTCCAGAACAGTTTATTGTGTATGGAACAATAAACCCCACTCTGGTCAATGGCGAGGCCTAGCTGCACTCAATTGTTTCATTTTAGCTAGGAACTCGCCAACCACAACCACCACGAGTACTCCCCGAAGGGCCGCACCCAAGCAGTCAGGACTCACAAATTGATCAACTGACTGCTTCCGCCATAAGGCTTCCACTGTGCTGTTGATCAATTACCACCATTACCCGCAGGCATCCGTGACATGTGTTCAAAAGTAAAAATAGGTAAAAGGGGAAAACTTATTCGTCATATCCCTTTTCCATTTTTGCATGTATTAATTAATTTACCAGACATCTTCTATCAATCGGCTAAAGGGAAGGCCGTCCGTCAATTCCTTTTTGCATTAATAGTATAATTAATTTATTTATTACGACTTAAGGACAAAGTCCATCATATACCCGCAGGCATACGTGGCTTTGTGAGGCGAGCTTCCTGACCCCCGTGGCTCCCAGTTTATTTTGAAAGCCTTTGGCATACTTTGGGCGGTTGTTAAAACAACCGTACTTGCTTCGGATTCTCCATACTTTCCTGGTTGCCAGCACCAGTGAACTACTTTTCTTCAAGATATATAGGTCTCTGGTCTTGCACTGAACATGGCAGACTAATCTAATGCACTCTACCATGCACTCGCTAGATTACTACCTTCATCGTACTTAAATACCATTCAATATATTTCCTCGGTAGTAACTAGCTATTGAGTAAGAGCTCTTCTTCCAGCTAACCCCTCCACCATCTCTCAGAAACTCGTCGCCGAGTTAGCAGCCCAAAACCTTAAACTCTTCTTAGCCAGCCGAAGCCGTTGCCCGGAGATCACCACTGGGAGGTGAGAGTTACGGTACATCTATGCTACCCATCAAAGCATAGTTTATCTCCCCACCGTTATTCACACAATGACTTCTCAAAATAGGGCGTTGCAAAGTATGTGGTCGAGCAGCTGATCCCATAGGAACCTTTTCCAACAGAGTTTGTTCTTGAGCCAAAAAACTTCATTGCACCAAATTTCACCAAAATATATTACAATTATGGTCTGTAGGTTGGAAAAGGTAAACAAGGCGGAGAGGTTGACAGACAAACTTAAAAGCACTTAGAAAGCGATCTTGCATTAACAGGTGTATCGAAGTGCGGGTATTTCTAAAGTTCTCCTTGGTATTATATACACCCGCAACAACTTGATATATTCCTGTGTAGTGTGGGATATAAATATTATAGATAATATGCCCTTTTTACCTTTCGTGACACAGGTACTGCTTAAAAAGCCTTTGTCTATACCAAGTGGTCAACGCAGCTTTCAGTTTAAAAACGCTGTCGAAACGCTTGCTTGCTTATGATTAAGCATCTTTGCGTTTGCCGCTATCTATTATCAAAAACACATGGCCCTTTGAATCATTCCGAATATTTATATACCTTGAGTGGAAGATGATTGCTGGTTACTGGGTATTGTTTTGCATGTCTAGTATGAAATGTTTTTTTCCTCGGCGACTAAAAATTGTTTCTCTCTGTTTTGTACTATAATTGACGTTAGTTTTCCACATCTTTGTCAAAGTTAATTCGTTCTTAGATACCTTGTAGCATTACTGCTTTTATCTATTTTATTTTACTTATTACTACTGACTTTAATTTATGCAAGCTTTGCATATCACAAAACTTTACCCCAATGATAATAACCTAGTTTAGCACATCTGTAAATTCAAGCAATAAACTAGACTGTACATTAACCTCGACTTATCAAATACACTAGCGTAAGCACAAATAAGTTACGATACAAGCTTACTTATAACCAATAGTGAAAAGATTAGTAGTCAGTAAGAAATTATCAATTAAGTGAAACACAACAAATAAATAAACATTAACAAATTAATTTATTGTGTTTCACTATACCCTTCTTGTCTTCCCGTCTCCTTGAAAATTTTCTTGACAATAACCGCGTCCAAATGTGTAGCGGATATGCCCGGATTAGCTCATAGTCTCAAGTGTAAAGAAAATAATTAAATCTACGTATTTTAATAGATTACTTAGCGTTCACGAAAGCATTCGTAGCATTCATAAAGTAATCAAAGCATCTCCTTCAAAGACTTTTCAATTATTACTATTTTACCATTACTTTTTCAATTCAAAGAAACTTGCACAAACTTTTAAGGAGGGTGCCAAATAAATTTTAGGAAAAATCAGTGAATAACCTAAAGCACTTGTTTTACTCTCCCACGCCAAACAAAAATTAAAATTGGGGCCGCAGTGCTAAAATTCATCTACTGGTTGCCTCACTTTCACAGGCGAACATAAAAAGAGATGCGAGGGGTATTTTTCAAAAATTTGTCATAGAAATTGTAAACGGCCCACATAACACGACAACATAAGGCTGGCCGAATTCTGTCCTATTGGGGAGAACTAAGCAGGTAAATTTCCTGCAGCAATAGAAAAGAATTATAAGAAAATATTCCGAAAATATGATAATATGTCTCGGTAGAGATCTACCGTAAATTAATTTCAACAAGGTGTAGAAGAATCGAAACTGTCCTTAAAAGCAATGATGGCAATACCGGCTATTAACTATCTCAATTGATTTCTATAAAAATAGTTACAAAAGATTGCTTTATTTTTATACCCACCACTGTAAAATGGGACTATATCCATTTCGTTTTTTCCCATAACGTATATAACGCCCAAAAGAAAATTTCAGATGCGCTATATATATATTGTTGATCAGCGCGAAATTCTCAGTTCATTTAGCCAAGTCTGTCCATCTGTCTGTCTATGTGTCTGTGTGTTGTTGGCAGTCTCCTACTCGCAAACATGATGATATCAACTTCAAATTTAGTAGCAATGTTGGAAGTTTCTTCACGCAGGTTGGCATTGAAAATGGGCCAAATCGGTAGGAGCAGAAGCGCGCAGTGGAGCGTGAACTGATCAGAACTTCGTTTTTTTTTAACAAAACTTTTTGGACTCTCGCTCATTACTCGAAATTTATACAAGTTTCCACATTTTGAAGCACTTTACAAATGCTTACATTTTGTTTTTTTCATTTTTGGAGGTTTTATGCTTATTTTTCATAAGGCAATCAAGAATGAATATTTAAAACTATTTCGACATCGCGACTAATTTTTTCTTAATAGTTGCAGTGGTATGGGTGTTAAATAAAAGAACTGGGAGAGTAACATTCGAAAACATAGCGGTGGGTATGCGAGATTCGGTCCCCGCCATATATAACTTTCTTACTTGTTTTTTTTTTTTTTTGTTTTTGTACATACATGTACATGTTTGGATTGAACTTTTTTTAAGTTTGTACTTAACATAAGTTTAAAACTACTTTATACCCAGCACCGAAGGTTAAGAGGTACATTCATCATTCGTCAAAATGTTTGTGACGTTTAGAAGGAAGCTTCAGAGACCCCGCAACGTATATATATATTCTTGATCAGCATCAAATTCCGATTTGATACAAGCATGTTCGGCTGTCCGGTTGTCTGTCTGTCCGTCAACTTGTGCAATGTGTTCTGTAAACATCAAGAAGAAAAGGGCACAACTACCGGAGGACAGTTCCGTCTTTCAAAAGGATTAAAAAACTGGTTTTTGGGCATTAATCATATTTTTTGGACGATGCTGTAATGTTTGTACAAAAATTGAAAAAATCGACCACACATACTAAGTTTTATAATTTGCGTTAATCTTATTTTTCCAAAATTCTTCAAATTCGAAATGCACTTAGGCATGTACGTCCGTTCATCCGTTCATCCGTCTGTCTCTCCGTTTGCGTAACCGTGAAGTAAACATTCTCCAGTTCGCAAATATTAAAATTTTGCCTACAAACTTGCAAAGAACACGCCTACAACACACCCACACGCCTATATACCAAAAACTGTGCACAATTTTTCTTTCCGGTCTTTTTGCTTCTTACTCGTAAAGTGCAACACATACACCGCGTAAATTAACACATTTGTTCCGCTTACAAGAGCATCTCCCATCTTTGTGGAAAATGCTGCAACTATTTGGATAATTTCATTCGCAATTTTTTCGTCCTATGCTACGTATCTTGAGATGGAATGCCGTCCATAGGAAAGCAATTACTAAATTAAATTTTTCCTTCCGCAAGCTCCCGTGTTAATTAACGACCTTGAATTGCGTGAAAAAAAAAAACCGTCACCAACCTTCAGTAAAGATAAAAGTATAACTAAAATTGAATTCCTTTATATCGAGAAAACAACTATGCAAATATCGTGCAGACACATACATGAGGTGACCTTCGCCTCTACAACCAACATGAAGTTTATTAGCAAAGAGACACAATGCACTCATCAAGGACTCGCATAGCGTTGAAAATGCAATAAAAACGATGCTGCTCAAATGGGAAATGGTAAAAAAACAAGCAAAAAAAAAAAGGAGAAGAAAATTAAGAGAACTACAACAACTCAATTGCCAAAAGTTCTAGACCGACCACAAAAACCAACACAAAAAAAACGAACTTTAAGTTACCGAAAAATTGAAAACAAAGCAGAAAAGAATGAAAATTGCTTAAGTAAGACCAATATGACGATGATCTCCTCCGTCAGGACCAGAGTTCCCAAAGTAAAATTAACTGTGTGTGCGAGTATGTTTGTTTGGATGAACTACATCAAATCAAAACGTGCCGAAAATATCACTTAATTAACATTTTTACGCTTGAAGCTTAAAAGGTAATTAACGCGTTCACTTAATACAAACACTATTGAACATACTAGTAATTGGACAACATGAACATGTCCACAAATGTTGAAACATATATTCATACACATGCTTACATACATATTTCTAGTTGCTACCTGTATGTATATAACTATGTATTGTGCTCTTCTGTGTGTGCAATGGATGCGAACAACAACAACAACAACAACAACAACAACAGCACCAACAGCACATTTGCAGATAACATCCTTTAGTATTAAAAATTCACAAACTGGTACATTTTTGAGCGAACTTTGAGTATATCTGTGTACACGCATCTTGGTGTGCATTGTGAACGATTTCAATTTTTCTACCGTACGGGTGGCCTTCGTTGGTTAAGCAATCTGTCGTTTGGGCAAAAGACAAACAACATTTTCCAATCACCAAAACATACCAATTACCATCAAAGGTCACTCTTTTTTACCTTCTGGCTGGCATGTCTCCTATCCCTTCTTCCATCTCTTACTCTCTCTCTCTCTCACTCTCTCTCTCTCTCTCTCTCTCTCTCTTCCTTTTATTTAACTTCGCATTTAGTCATTGGAACGTGTTTGCAACACCGTCACATTGTGAAGTATCTATACATATTATATATATGTATATAAAAGAAATGATTCCTTAAAAGAATTATGTGACACCATTGAAAACTTTTAGAGCTACAAGCAAAGCTAGGGTGCCCTTCGTTCGATCTTCCGATGCTTTGTGCGGCTGGTACTGCTGTTGTTGCTGTTTTTGCTTTGGCAGCAGACGTACAATGTTCGCCGCGTAACGTCGATCCTAAATGCAATTTAATTAATTTATTCACATTATTCAATGAAGCGCAATTCTGAATGCGTAATTATCCAGCAAACAAGGCAGCGTCGCAAACGCTGTCCAAACTACTGTTGCTCTCAAGTCTCTTCTGTTTTACTTACCAAAGCTTGGTCACTTAGTTAATGCTTTCGTTCGCTATTCTCTTACGTAGCAACGCTGTTGTTCTTTCGCTGTTGCTTTTTATTATTTACTGTCTGCCTGTCCTTCCTTCTACCTTCCACACATTTAACGTTAGCACGCGAACAAAGCGTCACTCACCGTGTGACTGTGTGTACCTTTTAATTGAATTAAAAAACAATAAAAAAGTATTTCTTTCCCTTTTTTTTTGGTATTTTATAAAAATTTTTAGAATACTTTTTAATATTAAATTGCATTTTTTCCCTTCTTTTTTTTTGTCTCCGCGCCCTCCCTCCCTTATTACTCGTATTATTATTGTATGCATTTCTTCTTTCAACACCTTTTGAACACAAAAGCTATAGCTATTCCTCTTACAAGAAAAACCTTACAGATGTTTTCGCTTTAATAACAATTTCATCTCAAAGTGTTGTGATTTTTATTTTTTAAATGAAATTGAAATGCTTTCCCATTTTTTGTTTCGTTTCCCCTTCCTCTGTGCTACTTTTAGTTTCCCGGCTTAGTTACTATAGAAAAATTCTAAATTTTAAACAAATTTAATTCACTTTAAGTTTTCTTATTCACTCAAGAGACATTTGCAGCATTGCAAATAGCTCGACAATTGTTCGTTTGACTCTCAACTTGAAGCAGTTAGCGTATGATGAGACACAAATTGCAATGCCTTTACTATACGATAATCAGTCTGTAAAATACAAGCACAAACTGCTTGGTAGCTTTCAATTATTACAACTCTTACCTGGCCCGATAGAGGCTGTATCCAAATTCCAAAAATAGAACCGATGGCACTACGGCTAACAAAATAATGGTTAATAAATTTTTCATTAATGTTATGTAACATCATTAAACGATTACTCGATGGCTTTCAATTAATGTGAAGGGTAATTATTTAATTTGGAGAGCTAATCACATTGAATCTGAAACCAAATACAAAGATAACGAGCAGGCACGAAATTCATTTCATAACTTTGAAGTTTGCTCGAGCTTAAAGGGTGTAAGTTATGGATGATTGTTGGCAATAGTTCGATATTGGATTTCAGTTTTTGTCTACAAATTTAACGTAATTGTATTTCCGCTGGAATAGGACATTGAATACGAGTAGGCATAATGCGTTGGGAGACCTATTTTAATGCCTGCATAAGTCGGCAGTAAACTTGTTAGCAGCATTCATCAATAAAAATAGATCGCCTTCTTAACATTTCTCTTCTCGCCTTCTCGTCAAAGAAAACTCGCTTTCTTATATGGGCCTATAATTACGAAACGGGAATTCTTTCATTGAAAATGCACAATAATTCTATGAAAATGGCAACAAAAAAAAACATTTTATTCGAGATATTACTAATCGTTAGCTGTACATGTCAGCCATCTCGCGGAAGGGCTAGGTCTGAAAAGTCTTCTCGTTGCGAACCATTCATCGAAGCATTTTTGAATTTTCGCTGCTCGATAAGCGCGTACCCCTTCGAAGCCTACAAGTGGTAATCGGATGGACTCGAGTTTATTGAATATGTCGCATACGTTAGCACTTCCTAGTAGAATACTTTGAAGATTTTGCTGCATGGACACATGGACAGATGAATGGAAATCATGTGAAAAAATTGTACCTTTTCGTTATTTCATTCGTCTTTCGAACGGTGAACGGTGAACGGTTCAAATCAATCAATTGTTCTTTAATGTTAATAAACGTCTTGCAAAACTTTAACAGAACACACTGCCAAGCAACCCTACTAAGCAAAAAACCAGGCAATACAGTCTCACAGACGATGTGATTCACTTTTCATCCCCAGTTAGGCCGTCTTCACTACCGTTCGGACAAAGATAAAATACTGTCGGCTAATGTTATTTTTTTGACAATGAACTTCACATTTTCATTGCTAGAAAAAGTAGTTTTGTATTACTGCTATTACTGCTCATTACTGCTTATTACTGACGGATGTCAAAGCTACAAAAAATCTAAAGCAGCTTCGGCCATCTTTGTCATCTACATGTGACGTTACGGATATGCCTACGGACAAGTTCAGGTTTCATATTTACGTACCCGCTCGATTAATAGACGATCTTGTTAATCTTGTAACGCCTAGGCGTCCCCTCAGCACTCGCGGGTTGTGAACGAGTACGACCAAGTCTATGGAAAAATTTATATATAAATTGTCTTGGAATTTCCAAAGATATATCCTTTGTTTAATTAATTACACAATTATTAGATCCGATTGGAAAATATTTTTAAGTTTGAAACTTTGCCCTAAATTCTTTTGTTAATCAACTTTAATTTCCTTAAAAGTCTAAACAGAGATTTCAATTTCATTTGCAGTGTATCGGTTTTCTTTCGTTCTTTAGGATAAAGGTTTTTATGCGAAAAAAAGAAGCGATAATTAACGAATGCAAATACGTTGCGATTCCTGGGTCAGCGGCTTTACTGATTCATGAAATCCCCATTGAATGGCTTATAATACTCAAGCTTCGTTCTCTACGGATATGAAGAGTGCACATACACACATATACGTATACAAACATACGCAAACATAAACTTACATATAACAGGAGACACATTTAATATTATGCATATAAACAAACAATTGCCAATTGTATGGAAACTTGATAATGAAAGCGAGTACATTACGTTTTCTGGGGGATTATTGGTGACACTTGTGAAACGTGATTTGTTAAAAGCAAAGCTTTTCAGAAACAATCATAATGGTTAGTTAGTATAAATACCCTAGGGATGAAAAGCCCATACGAAACACACATAATTATATTTGTTATCGTATTGAAGCGATTGTCAACCGTACAGCTTTCAAATCTAAGATAGATATCGAGTTATTTACTTACACGTTTTGTTCGCATAAATTTCACTAAAAACTTATCATTAGTGCTTTCTATTTGAAATTTATGCGTACAAGGCCGCTTTGAATCATTATTACTTTTATTCTTTAGCAGAGCAAAACTTAAATTATTATCAGTTTTAAAATATAACACACCTTCATTTATCATTCGTTTAGATATCGAAAGTGATAAAAATCGCATGAGAAACTGCCATCTTACTAACGATCTGCTCTCCACATATCAACGCAAAAGCGAAAAAACAAACAATCGGCGACGAAACTGCAAATGTTTTCTGTTCGCCTATAGCATGGCTGAATGCGAAGGTTTTCTTCGAATGTGAAAAAAAAAAACAAAATAAATAAATAAAAGAACCGCACAAAATTTCCATTACGGCCTAAATGGGAAAAGAACTCATTTTATACCAAATTTCAAAGTCTACCATTGCGGTCATCTTCTCTTTATCGCGGATTGTTCTACGCATATTTTATATTCTTTTAACCCTAGAGCATCAATCGACCCATAATTGAGTTTAAATAATTTCCTAACGCGTGCATGACCGGAAGCCTGTGTATTTTTCATGACAAGCTATTATATCGAAATTTACCAGGAAACTTGCATCCTTTCCGAGCTTTGCTTTCCAATGTGTGCGCCGGCGTGCTGTTTTTTTTTAAAGCAAGCCTTTATAAAGCATTATTTTCGCTCCGAGGTTGCTTTTAGTCAAATCTTGTTGTTCAGCTAAGCTGATTACCCATAGTATAATGGATGGCCTTCCGGGACGTGTGTCATGTCCAAAGTCTGGAGCGGGTCCGGTCTCGTACAGTAAGGTAGTATCCAAAGTCCAAAAATAGGACGACACGTCATCAAATTATGGATGTCGATGGCAGTGAGATTGCCAAAATGTAGGATTGCTTCTGCTGTGAAGATTGACACTTTCCACCTGACCACCAGGGTGAATTCGATCTTGTTTGACTACTGGTAGTCCGAGGAGTATCGTGGTGGCTGTGGTTGCTCCAAACTTCCTTGGGAAACTAATTAGGACGTGTTAGATATGACTCGACGTCTACCTAAAAGGGAAAAAATGGCCCACATCCACTTTTTACTTTGGTACTTCAGGCGTAGTAGGACCCGCCTCACAATGGGGATTACGCTACTCCTTGTTCAACTATACAAAGTTATATCAAATTATTGCGTTAAATCTATTAAAGGAAGCAATGGAAAGCGGTGATGTCTTCAACAAAAGTATTAAAAGAAAAAACCATTACTTGAGGTTTTCTGGTGTTAAAGTCGTTTGTGTTAACTTGGTGCCTAAATCTTGCGGCGCACATTGCATGCCAGGTAACTATCTGCCTGAAAAGCTAAAAGTCTATGTTAGCTGTGATAAATCGTTGGTTTAAAATGCGATAAGAGCGCAACCTAGAGACCTTAATGCTATAGCTTCTTTTACTTTACCCTCATGTTGTAGCCACCAAACAAAACGCATCTAAAAGTGATCACATCGCGCTTTAAATCTCATCTTAAAGGCTACTTTAAAGCAGCAGTAACAGAGGAAACAGCAACAACAAAGAGCAACAACAACAAGTCGATATGGTGTTAAATAATCTAGAATTCACAAACGCGCTAACACCACCACCAGCAACAACAATAGCAACAGCAACAAGTGAGACCATCGTAACAGAGATTGCGTGAAATGGGCTGCTGTTTGTTGGTGTTTTTACCTGTCTGTCTGTCTGTCTGTCTCTCTGTCTGTCTACCAGCCCGATTGCATGGATCTATACATATATATATTCTGATTAATTCGCTGATATACAGTATTGCTGCTGCAACAAGCTGTTTTGAATCCCTTAGCTTTTTGTTGCTGCTGCGACGGCTGCTGATTTTGCTGTTGCTGCCATAATAATATCTGCATGTCTATCTACACATCGCTAGGTGCGTTTTTTTATTTTTCTTTTTTCTTTTGCTGTATTTCAAAATGCAGAACAACAACAACTTAAGCGCATAACAACAACAATTTTGGATTATTTGCAAACGTTCACCTCCTGGGCTTTCCTGACTCCTGCCGGTATTCTACACCGGCATAAATACCAGTGTTTATGTTAAACACCAAATTGTACTTACACTTCATGTTAAACTCTCCGTTATGCTATGCTGTGCTGTACATTGCATTCATATCTAAGCCGATTCCCTAGTTTGCGTGTTAAGTAGCCACCTTGGTAGCTGGCAAATGTCGACCTGCTTAAAGCTGTGAATGTTTTGTGTGTGTCTTATCTAGCGCCTTGGCCTTGTAAACGTTGTATATTTTGTGCAAATATTGCGTTAATTAAAATATTTTTTCTTACTACGTTTTCTTATTTCCACTCTTTGCTGCTGATAACATTGCTATTTAGGTTTCGTTTCTGCTTATGCTGCTTCTGCTGACGCTAATGTGGCCTCGAGGTAACAAGTGCTTTTAAATTACATGTAAATTCTTGAAAAGAAATATGCGAGGGGGAGATATATTCAAAAAAAAAAAAATTAATTTCCACTATATACCAATGTAGAATAATCAAACATTCTACATTAAGCGGATGCGTACAAAAAAAGTCGAATACGGGTACTCTTTTGAACCAGTCGAAAAAAGTAAAGACTGCTCTGTAAACATATGAAAACAATCAAATCTATTTTGTTACGGAGATGAATGGAAGCAGTCAGATCTATATTGGACTAATATGGCCACTTATGGCACTAAAGCCCAATTTTACTTATACAAGGAGAGTATTAGTGCGTTGTAGCAAAATGTGTTTACTGATTTGCACCGACAATTGCTTCAAAATATATAACCAGATTAATTAGTTGTTTCCCGGGTTCAGCTTCTTCAGCTATGTTTTTTATTCGTATTTGGTATTAAGGTGGCTTATCTAAGGCTATTATCTATCCTATTCTCTCATATTGGATTCTTTTCTACTCCCTTCCGATGCATCCTTGGTTATCTTATGCTATCTTATGTTCTCTTTTACATTCTATCTTATTCTGTCTCACCCCTTTTTTAACTAACCTATCCTATCTTCTTGCATTTCGTATTATTTCATTCTATCTCATTCTAATCTATCGTACTCTGCTCTAACCTATCTTCTCCTTTTTATTTGATCTCATCCAATGTGGTCTTATCTAGCTTTCGCTACACTGTTTATCCCATCATATTTTATTCTAACCTAACTTATCCTATGCTATCCTCTCCTTTTTTCTTTTGTTCTGTCTACTATTGTTTCTTTTCCAATTTTTTTTTTATTCTCCTTCTTTATTTCGTTTTTCCCAATTGTCTTCTTTTCTTGTCTTTCGTTTTCTTTCGTTTTCTTTTATTTCTTTTTAAGCAGCAGACGCACTTCAAGTCAACTATGCTTTTTAAATTAAGCAGAAATGTTTTTTATAATTTATTGGTCGAAAAGAAAAAAAGAGAGAGAAGAAACATAGGACCTGGTTCTGGATGGCGGATCCGCTATTTGCTTTAAAAAAATTGTAGAGTATACCACAAGTCCCAAATAAAAATTGAAAATAATTGAAAGTAAAAAATGTTTCCCTAACATTTTTAGGTAATTATCTACCTTGTCAAGGCAATGAAATGAAAATAGCTTCTAAACTATCTTTTCCTTTAATTAGGACGTATAATAACAAAATTACGCGGAGTCTAGCACAGTGCACATAAAATTTTAGTATGGTACGAATTGCATAGCATACCAAGGATTCCATAAAAGGCCATGAACTCGATAGCAGTGGAATCTATTTTTTTGCATTCAAAGCAAAAGTCTACTAAAAGGGACAGCAGAACTACTATAAACGATTTTCTAGGTAAGTATCGCAATGTTTTACTAACCAAGAATTATGTAATTAAGTAATAGTTTTTTCTGGCGCTTTCCAGAATATATACAAAAAAGGGGAAGAAGGAAAGAAAAGAAAATGGGGAAAAAGAGAGAAGAGAAAAGAAGAAATGAAAACAAAAGAAGAGAGAAGACAAAATAAAGGAAATAATTATATAAGAACTGAAGAAAGAAGAAGGCAAGTCTGGAGAAGAGAAGAGTAAAAGGAAGAAATGAAAAAAGAAAAAATTATTTTTTCGTTTTTTCCTATTTTATCTTTTGCTCGTCTTTTTTTTCGTCTCCTCTGTTCTCTTCTATTCGAATTTATTTTCCTTCTTTCCTTTGTATTCTTAACTTTTATGTCTACTTTCTTTCAATATTTAATCTTCTTTTGACGCACCTTCTTGTTCAGTTGAGCGGATTAATACGCTACTGTTGCCTCTAAGAGAAACAGTGGTAAGGCTTATCAGGCTTGTAAAGGAAAGATTATCGATTTTATCGACAATAGATAGCAAAAAATTTGAGCAGAATTTTGACTAATTATGTTGTTATGATGTTTCTATCAATAGACGGCAGGCAGTGCTGTAACAAATCCTTACATTAGAAATTATTATATATAAACACACACTTTATTAATTATCATGGCAAGTTTAAAGTCTGTTTCCGGTAATAAATAATGAAATGAACGGTCTTCGGACTTTAATGGCAAGTCTAGAAAGTTTGCAGCTTGAACCAAGTTTGTTCATTTAAAATTTTCTCGTTCTTATCAAGGTCTATTGTAAGCATGATTAAATTTCTACGTGAACTGAAATAATTTACTAAATTTAACAAACCATTTAAAGCTGTGAAGAGTGCACGAAAAATGTAAATCATCTGATTAGATTTTCCAAGTAATTATGTATAGTGTTTCTTTCATTAGTTATCTTGCATAATAATAAGAAACGCAATTATATAAATATATGTATATACATATATGTGTGTGTGTATAAAAATTATAATCGCACAAATTAAAAATGCCAAAAAAAAAAAAAAGACATAAAAAGCAAAAACACTTAACGCGAGTCAAGAATACAGGTGAACAGAAAGAGAAAGGAATACTAAAAGGATAAGCGAGAGCAAATAGAGAAGAGAGACTAAACTTTACCATATAGTTATGCATGAGATAATAAATGTACATAATATAAAATGTACGGGAATGCATGCATGCATGCATGCATGCATGATTTTGTTGTGGTTGCCTGGCGAAGATTATATCTTAAGAGTGGAAAAAAAAAGTAGGAATTTTATGTTAGCTAAACGATAAACAAAACTATAAAAACTAATGAGTTATATTCAGGAAATCAAAAAGAAACCTGCTGAGGATTGATAACAAAACAATTTCTTTTCTAAGTAGATTTGCGGAAATGCATACTTTGGCCAGTTAATGCGGACAGTAATGATGTATAATTGTTAGATTTTTATAGATTTTATTACAATAACCTTTTACGTGGGATATCAAATACGTTTTAATTGCACACCATTTCAAATATGTGAGGATATGAACAGATTGCGGCTATTAGACAAGCCTATCCATAAAGTAAGTACAACACTTGAATCGCCATTTGTATGCAGAATATATAAAGGAAAGTTCATCTTCAATTCTGTTGATGTGTATACATATATATTTTTAGTTTACAAAAACATCAAAAGATCTGCATTTAAATTTTGAAGATATTTTTTTCTTATCTCTAAGATTCATTCCATATGTCCCGCAATAATTTACTTGGCAAACCGAGACAATTGAGTTTTATTTTTTTGCTTAGTAAGCAACATTTTATTATAAAACGTATACTCCACGCTGCTGTAGAGACACGTGTGCGTGTGAATCTATGTTCGCAATGTGGTTTGCGGTCCATTAATACGAAATCTTACTAAAAGTCAAGAATTTACCACACATATCCCAGCAGTACTGATTGAGTCAGAATCAAATGCGTATCTGCTTTGTTTTCTTTTTTTTTGTTTACTTGTTTCTCTCCATTGCTACTGACAATTATGATATTTCTGATGATGATTTATACGTTACGGGGTCAATTAAGATTTATGTGAGTTCTGTAATAATTTTTGTTTTATTTTATGAGTATTTCTTTAGCTTTTCTTGCATGTTTTCTTAGAGATTTGTAATTGCTTTAAAAAAAAAAAAGTGCTTTTTTTCATCTTAAATGTAATATGTTTAATGAATTTGGATTCGCTGAAAATTTATGTACAATACACTGCATAAGTACAGATTTCAATAAAACTTTAAACGCAATTTTGCCTTTAAAAATATTGGTTTTAATTGACGATGACCTTTACCAATCCGGGAGTTTGTTCATATTAGCCAATAGCAGGCAAGAAAATGACAAGACCTATTAGTTAAAGTCAATCCTCGAGGACTTTGACGTTAGGGATTGCCGATAAATCAAAGCTAAATTTCCAAGCTTCAATAGACTTTAATAGAGAGTCGAAATAATTGTAGCTAAGTCTTCAAATTCAAAAAGCCTCTTCCTTTCTATACTCCAGATGATAGATCCAGCAACAATGTGTATCGTTCAAGTTAAACAAGTAAGAAAATTATATTCAGTCGTGACCGAATCCCATCACCTATGCCCTAAAAAAGACTAAAATACAGGAAAAGAACTAAACTTCCATATTCCGTAAGATCCAATGGCGCGATTGAATTTTTACAATTTCAGAATAAAAGTTGAATTTTGTATGGTGGGCGTACGCGTTTTCATTTATGAGCAACAAAGAAAAAAAAACGCCAAGCCAAGATGTTTCCAGCTTACAGAACGGATGAACGTTAGCGCAGGCGGGCGCATGGACAAACAAACTAATGGACATGCTCAGGTGCATCCAGAATTTGAAACTGCCCAAGAGTTTATACACTTTGTGGGGTTTTTGAAGCTTGCTTCTGTGCGTTATAAATGTTTTGAAAAAATATGAAATTGTGACACGTAAAAGTGAGCAAGCGGCGCCGATATTTTTCATTTCTTTAGAGGTACTACAGCAGCGGCCATTGAATATGTGTTCAAATTTTTATAGGCTTATCTGCTGTGGTTTATGAAACATGAACAAGAAACAAATTTTAAATCTTTTTTAAAAACAGGTAGTCTTAGTTGACTAGGTGCTGTAGGCGTGTCCTTCGACCGATTTTGACCATTTCCAATGCCAGGTTGCGCGCGAGAACTTCCACTGCCATATTTCAAATTGATAGCTTCATTTTTGTGGCCAGGAGATGTGTGCACTTTGTAAAGTCTACGAAGCTTCCTTCGGAGCGTTGCAAACATTTTGACAAAATAAATAAATATCCCTCATCGTTTGGTGGTGGGTGTGAGTAACAACTTTAAAATGATCTTTATTTTTCACCGTTCATTGCGTTTCGTGGTGAAATGAGCGACCATTTCAAACAAAAATAATTTAAAGAGAAAGGATGAAGTTGGCCAAACCTTGTCGAAGACCTAACTGAAACTTCTCGCCATGTTTGAATGAGAAACGAATTGGAATAAAACAATGTTGTTAGTTCAATTCTCTAATTCTTACATTTTATGTGAAATCATTTTATTTCTTTTTAATTTAATCGATGTGTCTTGAAATGGACCTCTGGATATAAAGAAGGAAGGAAAGAGTCTTTCATCAGAGCGATACCTTTTCAAATCGTTCGCTCCGTCTTGAAATATATTTTTTGTGCGTTGCTTTGTATGAAAATATCCAGCTCATCATGCGGTGAGTCGCGATTCCTCGATTGTGGATAATCACTGTTTGTTCACTAGAGAGCTAGGTCGCCATCTCGATTTCTCTAACCAGGCCGCTGCGGTCGTACGATTAATTGCATATGGGGCTCTACCAAAGTCTGAGTCCACGCTAACAAGCTGCAAACGTTGGGACATTTCGAAGCATATAAAGCAATTAACATTGGGCAGAGTCATTACCAATTGGCTCAATCGTTTACCACAAGCTGCGATAGAGATTCGATTGATACTTTGTTCAGAACACGACAGAACAATTTACTTTGATAGGTTGAGCTCCTTTTTTTCCGTCCTTAAATGTCAAAGAGTTACACTCTTAATGAGTAACGCTCGTAACGAAAGACAAGTTTTTGGCATCGCCATAGTGGGCACTGTCCGTGGTTAAATGCCCTTATATGTGAAGTGGTCAAAAAAACGCTCCCATCCTAAAAATTTTCAGCTGTGTTTTCGCGATAAATAAACATCAGTGTCCCAAATTGCATCAAAATGTCTCAAATAATGCAACATCTCGGCTGAATAGGACGAGGTTCTGAAAAATAAAAAACGCGTCTCTCCCTTAAGTCCGTCTTGATTAACATTAACACACCCTTGCACCACAACTGGTGTAGAGTATAAGTATATGAGACCAGCTGAACTAAACGACATTATTTTCGAACATCGTTGAACATGGTTCGAACATTGTTTGTTCTTTTTTCTTTTTTTTTTTTTGTTAATATAATGAGTGAGTTTCACTACTGACTAAGTATTTCAAACAGTCATCCACGAAAACAGGTGAAAATACTACCTACACTACCCTACACTTAATCATATAACCTCTTTTTAAAACAAGATATTATATGGGAAGCCCTTGAAATTGTGGTCCGAACTGAGCTATTTTCAAAACTTTCGTCCCTGGTTCAAAAAACGTCAAAGTGTCAAATTTCATCACTGTATCTCAAAATTTGCAGCCTGTAGATGAAGTAATCAATATGGACGTACGGACACGCAGATTCTGAATCGAAAGGTGGGATAAAAGCACAAGTCATTGTGGGTGTTGCATATATATATAGACATAATATATCCTTGGATTGCACTTGGTAAAACGAAACTAGAAAAAGCCTGAATAAAGAAAAACCTTAAGTGACGCTATGCAAGGCAAGTGGCGTTGGGTGCTTAAAAAGTTTACAAAGGTAAAATTTTAAAGAAATGTTTTTCTGCAAAATATATATAAGAGTAATATCCGAAAAGCCTTATTGGATCAATGTTGAGAGAGCTTAGTAAGTATAAATATATTATACTTACAGAGCGATAAGCCCTCTCTTACTAAAGGAGTTTAGTACGTAAATATATTTTAGAGACTGCAGAACTATGGCGTGATATGAAAACCAGACCATATCTCGTTTGATGGCGAAACAAAGAGGATTCAAGCAAATTTGTTTTATAATTTTATAGGGATCGACATTCCTCTTGTATTATGCCATTTATGTCTTTTTCGCTTAACTAACAAAGCGGAAGAATGGAAACAAAAGTTAAGAAAAGGAAAAAACTTACTGTATTCTCCTCATCCTTCTCAAAAGCAGTGTGCCCGCGGCACTTAAATTCAAATATAAAGATTGGCTTAATAATGCATATAAAGTTTTTAGAAGCATTCCATTACCCGTTCAAGAGGATTTTATTCTGAACAACTTCCAAATTTCAGTTCAGCAAAATTTGCAGATGTTGACTATAAAAATAAAGTTTTTCATTTTTATGGTTTTAAAAGTTAAAGAAAAAGTTGCAGTTTTTGTATGTTATTGTACTCCGTATTTCTTTTTCATCTATCTCCCTCTCTCTCTCTCTCTCTCTCTCTCTCTCACTCTCTCTCCTTCTCGCTCCTGCCTTATACTTGCATTGAAAGAGGTAGACTATACCGCTTACTTTAGTAATAAACGTCAAAATATGGCCCATTGCTGTCCATTCCATCAACGTGTGAAATAAATCACTCAAAGTGCTGAAGATCCATTAAATAAAATGCCAGCCAACCAGCCAGCCAACTATAAAGCTACTTACCTCTTTGTGTATGTGGATTTGTGTGCGCGTGGTGTGCAACGCAATCAACTCTGAGAAGTCTGTTGCATTAACAAAACTGTTGTACGAAACGTTAGCAAGTGTTTTGTATGTGTATATGTGTATGGCTTTTATATAGTGCTTCTATAACCTTTTTTTTTTTTAAGTGTTTGGTCGGTTTTGTTACCTTTGGGTGTTGAATAACTAACTAAATATATAAACAACAAACAACAAGTAACGTCATTGGAGTAGGCAGGTAAGTTTATGCAAAACGTGGCAAATTGAAAACCCAATAAGGCAAGAGGAAACTCGGCGAATGGGGTGAACTCCGATTAAACTATGGAAGCGAGAAATGAAAGTGCATTGTATATGCCTTTACTGGGAATTATGAAACCATAAGGAGAATCTTTCTCTAAAAGGGAGGCTGATAGGTGAAAAGATAAGTGAGGTGGTGGTGGGTGAAAACATTAAAATTTCAACTTACGAACTTGAGTTAAGCCGCAGATCTGGTGCATTTATTGCTTCTTCTTCTTCTTCTTTTTTTTACATTCCATGTTTACATGATGCGAAAATACTTTGAAAGAGGTTACCATTCACGAGGAATATTAAAGTGTTTGTATTCTCATTTCAGTTTGAAAACCCCGCCTCTTTTTCTAGCATTCAAATATAGACGATTCACATGAATTTCATTCCGAAACCTATTTGCGGACTGCTAGGTCGTACCTCGGCTTCGTATATTGGAAATTTCTTCACAATATCTTTAATAACAGTCTAATTTAAAGGCTAGACGATTAAAGTGAGAAGTTAAAGACCCATAAGCTCAGCCGTTGTATCCCCAAATCTGATTAATTCATGGAATTAAATGAGTTTTGGAGGAAAGAAGCCTAGTTTCTCTGAATGAAAGCATTTTTTAATTCGTCGTTGAATATGTTTTTTTCGGGTGAGATAGAGAGAAAGGAAGGGAAAAAGAAAGAGATAGAAAAGAGAGGAATGGAGAGAGAGTGAAATGTATAAAAGTTTGTAACCATATGTTTTCTGTCTAATTTCCTTGCATTGTTATAAGACCCTCTTTCGGCGTGTGAGTGCGGTCACAATTTTTCAGCCGTGTTATTCCAATCCGTCTTACACCATATACGATATGCCATAATGGATTTCGTAACAGTTTCGTTTTATACGCAAAAGAAGCGAAAGCTAGCTTTGATTCGGATCATTTTATAGTCACAATAAGGATGGAGTATAGTGCGCTTGTGGTAATCCAACAGGAAAAAGGAAGTTTCAGGGACTCGATAACAGATATATAATCTTGATGAGCGTGAAATTCTGAATCTGCCAAACATTGCCTGCTCGTCCTTGTGTCTGTGCCGTGTATGTTTTCGGCACTCTCTGTTGAGATAACGACTTCAAATTCGGTAGAAGCATGGGCAACTCTTGGAAGCAAGATGGTTTTGAACATTGAACAGATCGATCGAAGGACACGCCCCCAGCAGTCTCTTCTGCTCATTGCTCATACACTACAACAAATAGAAAGCTCAAATTTTCTAAATATATTTTTTGTTCAAAGGTGAAGAAAATCGACCACGCCCGTACATAATGATAATTGATCAATTTTTACTTTTTTCGGGTTTTTGAAGTTTTCTCCTTCTTACTCGTAAGGTAAGCTAAGGGGGAACGTCAAAAAAACAGGGATATTACAGAAGATGGTTTGGATGCGGGCTTATAGGATTCCTCCTCCGGCGAGTATAATTTTCTTACTTCATAATAGTTACATTGACAATCTTTCCAATACTTTCACAAATAAGTCAAGAAAAAGGAGTAGTAGAAGGAGTAAAAATTGTTCTGATCGTATTCATCAAGCAATTAATACTCTCAGATCTTTTCTAAGCCGTGAAAGCTTTTTTTTTCAAACTTCACGCATTAACCGCTTTAGCAACGGCTTAACGGCTTACATGTCTTTAAGAATTTCTCTTTGAAAGCAATATTATATTCTGAAGTGTGTTCAACAGCAACGTCATGGGAGGTTCAGATGTACTTGCACACACAGGCACACGCACATACAATAGATTAAAAATCATTGACCCACGTGACTTTATTCCACCCTTCTGCGGTGACGTATGTACGCCTGTACGCTCACATGTATGTATACCTCTGCGGTGGTACAGCCGTACATTCAAAGCTACACATGTAACTCAGATGTTTTCCTTCAAGTACATAATGCAACAATTTGCAATTTAAGCTCATTTATCAACGAAAACTACAAAAAAAAAAAGAAAAAAACGAAAACAAAAAATGTAAAAAACAAAATAAGGAAGGAAAGAAACAATAACGTAAAACACACAAACTTGTTTTGCCCGTTTTTTTGTGCATTTCCAGTTTCATATTTTCTTTTTACTTTTTTTTTTTTTGGTTTATTCTTCATTTTTTTTTACACACACGACAACAAAGCGCAACAATTATCTCAAAACTGCCAAAGGGCAAATGAGGCATTTGACGCCACAACCACATTTTAAAGAATGATAAGTAAGCGAGAAAGAGCGAGAGAAAGATAGAGAGATAGAGAGGATAAGCAAATCTTTGCTTTGCGAAGAACCTTCGATTACCTACCTAGGACGCTATGTAAGTAGAAAATATATATCCAGCGGCTATATATGTAACGAAAATTGTTATCTGTTACTAGCGGATGGCCAACGAGAATCATATATGCGTAAGAACTTCGGATCCCTTGAAATGTTTTGATACATTGAACGTTAATTGTTTAGTTATAGTAGGCCGGTCGCCCCCAACTTTAGGCTTAGATTAGCTTAAATATTGGCCCGGAACGAACGAACAAGCGGGTGCCCCTACAATCCTTATTAAGTGTTTTTTTAAAAAGTCACCAAAGCAATACCAAATTAAATATTAGTTCAATCAAGTGAAGCAAAATTGAGGTGTGGGCTTGAAAGGGACGGTAACAGTGTAACATAACTAAAGCGAATTCGTTTCCCTTAATACTCCCACACTATCGATAGAATAAAGGATACAATAAAGCTTTTATTAATTTGTTTTCAATAATCAATTAATATTTTTTTTTTTTTATATGATATTTTCCATATAGAATAACTCAATAAGCCCTCATCAATAAGCCGTTGGTCGATGCAATATTCATACACAAACATGTTAAGAAGCACCAGCAGTCATCTCTTCATTGCCACAAACACTTATGCCGGTATTATTATTACCAATCAGCCAAGTTTCTAATGTGAATCTATTAAGTTGGTCGTAGCAGACGTAACGATCGTTGGATAATGTTGAAGATGGAGACAAAAGAGAAACAAGTCCCCAGCGAACTAAATGGAGAGAAAACGAGAAAGTCTTCTCTCCTTTTTTTATGTTACTGCCTCAGCTGGCATAAGCATATATAAAATTCATAGCTGCTGCCAAAAGTTTTCGTTACCAGCCGGTGGTGTCCTTTTGAAGGTCAACTTTTTGCGTAATTCCAAATCTCTTTGTTTTGCCTTTGAATACTAGCCACTAACTTATTGCCGCCTACTCCTGAGAGCTCTTCGACATCAAATAGTTTAGATTAGGAGGACATCGATTGAAAGCCTACAAAAGGCCTTTTTCCTCCACAAACTTAAATTTTGTTATTTTCTTGTTAGATTAGTTGGAAAGAAGTTTGGTGTTTTCTCCTTTCAAGTGCACTATCGAAGAAATGTAAAGAAAACCGATAGGAATTTGCGAAAAATCCTTCTTCTTGATATATTGCTTTTACGATACTTACCTTATTTGCCTATAAGTCTAATCCTATGTCGGTGTAAAATATTTTAACTAAACTTTCAAGTGCATAATTAGACGAATATAGGAAAAGCACATATAAATCTTCGCTACTTTTTTGCCTCTTCCTACCATCAGACTGCAGTTGCGTACAAGTCCGATCCAATATCATCATAAAACTTTTTAGAAGAAATGATGAGTACTCAAAAACCGTTCTAACCGCATTTAAAGGTAAGTTTTTTTTCTTTTTTATTCGACCAAATCGCCTCATGTTACAACCGGCAATCATTACTAACATTTATGGTATCATTTGTTAAATGTCATCTTCGTATTATATGCGAGGCACTCACATACAACCAGTAAACAAAACTCAGTTCGTTATTGCCATCATGTGCATCTAAGCGTGTTTTGTGCATGTATTTGTTTAATATAAATGGTCAAACATATTGCTGGCTGTTACGGGTTATATTCGACCATTATTACTATTGCTGTTGTTGATCATGGTCATGGCTTTGAAAGTGCTTTTTTCTTTTTTTTATTCTCTTGCTAGCAAGCAAACAAAATAATTTTCGCGCTTTTCAAAACATTTCCTGTAACATTAATCGTGGATCGCATTACAATGCGGGTATTAGAGTCGAAATATTTTCATTATTTATTAAGAGAACATGTATACACAAACTGAAAAGTATGCAAAAATTTATACAATCATGTAAATATTATGAAAAGCTTCATAAAAGCCAAGCGATGAAAATGAAAAATTTAACAAAGAAAAAAATGCATATATATAAAAAAAGCATAAAAGAAGAAGAGGAGAGCAGATATTTCAACACTTTTCACATTGAATTGATGGATTAAGTAAAGCAAACAATGAAAAGAAAATCAATTTCTTTTTCTTTTCCCCTTTTTTTCTCTCGTCTTTTAGGTGCGTTACGGAAAATAACAACAAACCGCCAACTAATGGTGCTTTTGTTAGAAAATCAACTTCAGGAGAAATTGATGAGTGAAGAAGATCTTTGCTGCATTTGCAGCAATTAATTATTTAAAGAAAATTTATCACACATTCTAGGTAATATGCATAACCGAAGAGTAGAGAATAACTAAGGATAGATTTTGAACTTAATTCGGTACAAGGAATAGGTTTTTGAACTACTTACAAACTAATTGTTTATCAAGGATAATCGAGGAAAATCAGTTAGTTATGTCAATTTTGAAGGAATTTTCGCTTTTTATACCCTGCACGACTTGTTATACAACACTGTGAAGAACCTGAAATAGACGCTACTTTTATCATACCGATCGATTCAGAATCACTTTTCCCATCGATCTTAGCTTATCTGTCCATTTGCCCGCCTTGTCTTGTTGAGTACAACAAGTAGACCGCAATTTTTGAGATATCTTAATACACCCACCTAAGAATGAACGCTATTTTGAAAACTGTTTAGATCCGAACATATTTTCGACCACTTCCCATATAAAATTTTGTTTAAAATTAAAAAATTAAGTTAAAATTTTGTTTATATGGTTAAGTGTAGGGTAAGGTAGGGCCGTGAACGACGATAGTGTTCTTACTCTTTTATTACTCAAAGCTGACATTTTTTTTTTCCCTTGTATAAATGCCTAATCCAACAGTTTGTAAAGAGCTTTTCATTTTATATTCAATCTTTAAACTGCCATTATACCCCATACCACCATTTGCTCGCATAGAAAGCTATATTTTGAAAATAATATTTCTCGTCAAAAATCGCTTAAAAAGACCACTTCTGCATACGAAGCGCATATTGAAATTTTAAATGAGGATAGAACGTCTGTTGAGTGTTCTTCGGTAAATTTTTGGTAAAATTCGAATTTATTTAAAAATACTTGTTACAAGGCCTAGTAATCGAAATATTCACCATCATTATCTATAGTGTTTTGCCTCTTTTCGGGAGCTTGGGGCGGTTATCGCTGTATAAGCTTCGAGTTTTCGAAGCGAAATTGACATATACTCATTTTCGCACATCTTCAACTTTTGCGAGCCAATGATCTGTTAAATATGACGGCATCTTCCTGAACCAGATAGGTTTGGAAAATATGTCGCCATCGGGAAATTTTCCTAATCCCACGTTGAAGATCTCTTTTTGGTATGCGAATTTTCATTGTTTTCAAAATTAAAATTTTTTGCCCGAAGCCTCGTAAACCCCTCTCTAACTTTCGTAGCGTTCTGCATTTTCATTCCAAGCCCAATTAATTCATCTCTATAATTTCAGCTGCATTTTTTTTTTTTTCAGTTTCATTCAGTTTAAAAGAGAGAAACTTGCCGATATACGCTCAGAGCGGCACCTTGTGACAAATTGCAATTTATATCATGCAACCAACAATATCTAAGCCAGGGGTAGCGAATTTCGATTTTCATATCACGGCGGACCAAGAACAAGTTCCAACTATTATTACAAAGGCTTTCTTCTCCAATCTTCTTTTGTTTAATCGTTCATTTTATGGCCTAATGAAAAAAATTAAATATATTTCACATTTGATACTTGCACAGCTAAGCCGATAGTCAACGCAGATATACGGGCGCATGACTACTCATGCCTGACCTAAGCTATAACCAATTTCAATTTACAGAATTCTTCTCCAAAAAATATGTTTACAAAAATTAAATGTTTTTGCCAATTAGAGCCAATTTTTAGCATTTTGCGATGAGAATGAAGAGAGGAAAGGGAAGGAAATAGCAAGGAGACAGGCGCAGTCTAGTGAGTGTGCGCCCAATTAATGTGGGTTACGCCTGTACTGACTAAGCAATCGCTGTAGCTACGACCCAAGAAAACTCTGCAGCTATTGATATTTCGATTCACGAACAGTGACTTGGTAGTTGCGGTTCTTGTTTACTTGGCTACTCAGTGCTAAATTTGTTCTGCTAAGACAAACAAACTGTCTAGGTATACACCTAGGTATACACCTAGGACAATATGTCTATTTCCAGCCTAATAGTGAACAGACAATAACTTGTCTTTAAAAATTGCTTTATAGGTTTTCGAAAAACTCTCAGTTATGAGTAGTACACCCTTGTAACTCCGGTTGCAACTCCTCCAAAACACTTTATTTGGTTTGCGAACTTGTTAACGGTTTCTTCTGCCGATGAAAATCGCTGTCCACGTTGTTCTCGATGTTCGGCAACGAAAAGAATTCAATTATTATACGGCCTATGATTAGTTATTTCCGATTTTTCATCGTTTAGAAAGCTAACTGTTGGAAGTGATATGCAAGAACATGCCTTTATTTAAGCAAAAAGTTTCGGCATAGAAATGGCGGCGTGATCGTTTTATATTTGTCTAACAGCACTGCTGTTACATGACCAACTTTTTCGAAAAAAACCATCGGCCCTTTGTTTCGAAGTGTTAAGAGCATGATTAGCTCCTATTGGATTTGGCTTATTTTAAAACAACCATGCGGTCGATTTGCTGTTTACGTTCCTGCTTACGCGCATAGGTCTACGATTCGTCGACTGTTGTAGTCTTATAAACATCTTTTGCAGCACCACAGTCGCAGTTCATAAGCGTATGCTTGCCCCAATCGATGCGATCATTCTTTTGAGAATTTGTCAAACTATGTGGGATTATACAGGAAGTGATCATGCAATACTTTATATATATTGATGGAACCATTATTTATGTTTTCTGCCATAATAGCCGACTGTCGGCGGTGAGCGGATGGCCACCGATTAAACTGTCCTTTCATAGTGGCAAAGAACGGATTTTGGTTATGAAAAGTGGAGGTAGATTGATTGATGCATCTCTATCTTGATAATCATTGAGCGAAAATTTTCGCGAATCAGTTTCACTTTTTCGCTGAAGTCCAATTTTCAAATCACTATAAACAAGACCATTCCCTGTCAAATGAGAAAATGTTGTGGCAAAGGTTACACTTTTCAGAGGAAATTTTTAAATATAAATGGTGTCCTGTGTAGGCATATTTATATTGCATTAACATAACAACTCCTAGCATTTTTCTTGAAGCTATCGTTCAAATTTTCGACTTGTAAGATTTTCTTGCCATATTGCAGATAGCTCGCACTGCTGCTAGTCAACACAATACATTAATAAGCTGGTTGTGAAAGCAGACACATTATCTTTGTAAGAAATCAATGAACAACTATAAGCAATTTTGCAGAGATTAATGCGGCTTTTAAGAATAATGTCATTAAATTAACCCTTTTAACGCAACTGAGTAAATTAAAGTTCTTAGCACTCTTTTCTTTGTATCCAACCAGATTTTTTATTATTACTATTATTTCTTTTTTATTTTTTCTTGTAATCTTTCTTCAACTTCACTCCCGATTAAAGGCCATTTAACCGGTTAATATTTCTTTTAAACATTACGTAAAAGGTATTCGATTATTTTGTTATTCTATCGCCTGCAAGTCAGACAGCATCTCCACATTATAGAAATATGGAAAGCGTGCAATGGAACTTATGTTTGGTTTATGACGACTTTTGCGATGCTTATCGGCTGCGAACTGCGAATGATGTCAATAAAGTTTCCTATTGAAGAAAGAGATGAACATCAATGTAAGCCAAAAATGTGACTTACATAAGTTTGGAGAACTATATATATACTTAGGAAGCTATATAAGCTTAGGAATTTAATGAGCTTGTAAGTAATAAAAGTATGACAAATTAGATAGGCTTCACAAGCTGTGTAGGCTTAGCAAGCTGTGTTATTTAATATTATATAATAAAAAAATAATTTAATAATATATTTAATCTTAGCGGCTTATGCAAGTTTTGAACACTGTGTAAGCATAGAAAGCTATGTATGCTTGTAAGGTAACGGGAGCTTGAAAAGTTATGGAAGCTTGGAAAATTATATAAACTGCACAAGTTATGTAAGCTTAACAAGCTATTTAAGCTTCACAAGCAATGTATGCTTAACAAGCTACGTTAGCAAGCTAGCAACTTACGTAAGAGCAAAGTTGCAAACATTCACTTATATGCAAGCCTCGTAGGCAGATTACTCCTGTAGCCCAACATATCTGCGAAATAGAATGATGAGTAAAAGTAATGCGTTTTATGTCACAAGCTTGAAGATCAGTCAAAGTGTAGTCTCTTTCGTTTTTTTTCTTTTTTTATTGTTGAACAATATAATTGAAGGAATAGATTCGTCTCTTTCAAACTCTTGGTAAATCAATTTAGATGATTTGCGATGGATAACAATGCAGGGGAATTTATATTATTTGAAAGTAAGCTCTGACTTACCTTATTATCGATCGATAAACAGGCGGATATAGCTAAATTATTTCTGCTCTCTCAGCTGATTATAAATAGTTTATGGCGTCTCTGGCGTGTATTAACATCTGACAAACTTAATATACCCCCTGTGGATAAAAATTACAAAACTACCTGCGAACAAACTGTTGATACTTGCATAGTAATCTGCAAATGATGGGACATTCGTTTTGCATGTTGCAATTTGTTGGAAGCAGTGCTTTTGGTTTATTAGCGTAAGGCGTTGTGAATTTAAGGCTTCATAATGAGATGTAGTTGGTTGTAACTGCTTTCGATTCGCCAGGAACGTCAGCCAAACAAAAGGAAAAGAAAAAGTCTTAAATATCTCAGTAATTACCAAACAAAAGCCTTAAGTACTTGTTAACAAGTTTGATATCTATACGATTTACATGCTGTTATTGAGCGAAAACGTTTCCATCTCGCTCTTATATATAGAAAAAGAAATTTCAATATGGTATTCTTCTACCGTCAACTGGGTAGTTGGCCGATTGCTACAATTTTTTTTTTTTTTTTTTTTTTATTCAAATATCTTTTCTTCCTACCACCAGCAAACACCAGCATTCATCATTTCAATAATGCTTACCTAACTGTTTTAAGTTTAGCCGCTAACTACAAATTCAACGGAAAAAAAAAAATAAATAAAAAAAAAATCAGAAAATTAAAAGCAAAAACTTCAAAAGAAATGCAAGAAAGGTTCGTAAATATTTCATCTTACAAATCAAACGAAAGAAAGTTAATCTTGTCCGGTTATCAATCCTACTCAGCATAAGCACTTGATGGCTTGTGATGCAAAGAAATTCCCTCCCAAGATTCAGCAAAACAAGCGAAACGCAGCTTTTGATGAAGCGAAATTTACGTGAACTTATTCGAAACATCTTAGAAACGGTGCTCATAGCTCTCAACTGCACCGTTCAAAGACCGTACTTCTTGGTATATAAACTAAGCATTAATGTCGAACTTTGGGTATCAAAAATTCGCCGCAAACTAAGTAAATCTGTTCGAGTATTTCACGTGTTTTGCTTCTTTCTTTTTTCTTTTCCTTTTGGTTTTATTACCTCAAGGTAGTTGTGATAGGTGTGTATGGATGAATGCCTTTCTGTGTAAAGTACGATTTTGAGGTGTAGATAATGAGACCCACATATGTATTAACCATAATGAGTTTTATGAGTTCTTACTAAGCAGCTGCCTTTACACTGAGGCTAATAAGTATATTCGCGTCATTGCTTGATATTTTTTACCTTTAAAAACCTTTGGCATGCGTGTTGATTGAAGGATTAAACGGGAATTGGGATCACTTGAGTATGACCGCTGGTTAACTCAAAAATTAAGACTAGATTCGTCTGTAGAGTGGATCTTGCAGTTATTTTGCTTATCTAATAAAAATAAGAAAAAGCATTTCTCTTGGATGTGACATTAGGTATGACACATAGTATTATAAGCATTTACATATGAATTGAAGTTCACTAATTTTTCCTTGAAGCTACGCTAACGAAAGATTACTCATTGCAAATAGTTTTTCTCCGATACACAAATATATCATAGTTAATTTAAGTGGTAAGAGTTCGTCAATAAATCATGTGCAGGTAATCCAAACATCACCGACGCGTATTTGAAGCAGTTCACTCTGGTACTAGAAGGGAAGAAAACCAAATAGGGTGTAGCAGCTGCAGCCTAGCGGACGTGTGCCCAATCGGCAAGTGGTATGGGATGACCCCTGTTTCTGTAACATGGTGTCAATGGTCAGAAAGAATGGAGGAAAGAGAGTTGGGAGGTAGAAAGAAATTTGGTAGCGGCCTTGTGGGTTTTTACCCAATCGGTAAGCGTTATACCTTTACCGACTGAGCACTCACTACAGCTGTGAGCAAAGAAAAGGCAACACTCTTGAAAATTGAATACGCGAACACCGACTTTGTAGTCACTACTTTTACCTATTCGGCTAATCACGCACATAAGCAAAATGTCACATAAACATAACATACACATGAAACTTCTAGTATGTAGTTTTTCGTTTGAATATTAAAACTATTCAACGGCTTTATGAAGTCCACGCAACGAGGAAAGAAAACGTGATCATAATATTTATAATGTCTCTGCAAGCAACCTTAGTGTTTTGTAAGTTCTGTTATTTTTTTCTTTGCTACTCAACAAATAGGTTCTTTATATGGAAAAGCGTTGCGTGAGTGCAACCAGTAACAATTAATTATTAATAAAATTAATTTAGGAAAGAAGCAACAAACAATAAAAGATTCATTAATTTTTCGTGATTATCATTAACATACATCAGTCGATCTCTTATCTTGTGTGTGTTGGCCTCTTGAAATGCTTATCATTGACATAAAAATCAAACTTTATTTTCTCTTGTAATCTTTCCATGCCGTTGATCAATGAAAAAAAGGAAAAAAAAAAAAATGGAGAATTGATTGTTGTTGTGTTTTGTTTATTTGTTTTTTATTAAAAACAAATTAAACGAACACGTATTATGTCGACCGGTTAAAGAGTGAAGACTTTACCGGCAGCCGTCATCGTCATCATCAACATCATCGTCAGCATTACTGGCAGCTCTAAACTTTCAACAGCGTTGCATATTAAAACGAACATAAATGGAAGAAAAAAAAAAAGAAAAAAGGAAAAGAAAATGAAATGCATCGAAAGAGATAATGTTTTCGTTGTAGCTTCTTAATAAGTTCGTTTTGATTACACACATTCTGGGTTTGCTTCTTGATTTTTTTTTCTGTTTTTTTTTTTTTTTTTTTTAGGGCGCAGAGTTTCTCCACTGATTAAATTTATTAAAGGTAGAGACTTAAGTAAACGTTCGTTTTTTTCCCTTCATTTTTTACAGTTAAAATTTCCTTCAAGTGATATGGGTTGTGATAACAAATGATTTCATGTTGTTCTCAAATCCACCGCCAGAAGGCATACAAAGTTAAGCATATCGCTTGCAACATATGAACACGAGCTATTAGAATATTTTAATGCCTCAAATTAAGCTCAGGTTATGACACTACTTAAAAAAAAAAAAAAATTAAAAATTACCCCTAAGAAGGAAGCAATTGTTAAAAAATTCTTCCCATGAAAAATGCTTAAAATCCAACAAATGAAATTCGCTCTAGAGAAGCAAAAATCCGACGATTGCTAACTTAGATCACTTAGAGCTTAAGGACAAAAACGGTACGTCCTTATTATTGGGCAGGTATCGTTTCTGTGCAGACAAAAGACATAAGAAGTTCGGCCTAAACCGAACCTGCTTACCTCTTTCGTTTTCGTTGCTTTCATTTTCACGTCGCTTCCTAACATTTCCATTTGAAATCACGTGCATGAAATTTAATTCATTTAAAAAGAGCAAGATAAGGTTTCATTTCAGTTTTCAATCGAAGACGCAAACGATTTAAATATGCTTCATTGCGTACATATGTGCGTAAGATGTTTCTGAAAATGCATACGTGCTCGTTTAGACTTTGGAAAAGAATTTATCGGAAACTAGAGTAATTCTGTACGATTTAATTGGTGGCGGGTGGGCAGCCATCAGGAGCACTGGTAATATTTCGTAACATATCGTCTCGCATACTAACCTTAAACCCGACATCAAAATATTCTTCCTTTTCTTGGGACACGGAAATGCACCTGAGGGAAATACTAAAATAAAAAAAAAAAAACTAAGGATCAAATTTGAGAATAGTAGCGAGAGACTCCAACTCACGCTCGGAAAGAAAAACCAAATCAGAATAGGTTATATCACGTTGCTTTGGCGATTGATTGCAAAAATTCGATGATATGAATGAATAGAGAAGGAAGAATAAACAACGATAATCGAAAAATGAGGAGATGATGTTTCGTCATATACATTTGAAAGTGGACTTTTGATATATGTCAAAACTGAAGCTCTCTCCGATAACTAGCACATGGTATAAAAGGAAAATGTCTTTATACAATGACACTCACAAAAGTTCGAAAGCAAAATATAATTATTCTCTGCTCATAGTTTTACCCTACATTCGGAGTCTACAAACTTTGGTTGAAGAGGCCCAGATCCTCTTCTCTCTACAGAGATAAAGGAAGTTTATCCGCCAATTAAGTGTTGCAACATAGCTGCACAGTTTACTCAAGGTTCCCACACGTCCGCTCTTAAGTTACCTGCATATGGCATAACACACTACCCCGACTGGTCGTTTTTTATCAACACTATCCGCTTTTGGAACAAGCTACCCGCTGTTGTCTATCTCATCTCACCTGAAGTCTCCACTTCCAAGACTAACTTTTTCAAACACTACTCCTTCCCTCCAGCCTTCTCTTCTTATTACCTTTTCTTATCATCACGGTGCCCGTAGGTATATGAGATGTCCCCCAAATGCTAGTCATTAAAACGAAAATATTTTCTTTATTCTAGATAACTGAGATGACTTATCAACGCTTTGTTTTTATAGCTATCTACGTCTAAAAAGTTGGGACATATCAACTTTCGATATCGTTCAAAATATCGGGAAGTACGAATCACAGATATTATAATGTAGCCTTGACCAGCAAAATTATCTTAATTACCTCAGCCCGTTCACAGAATTTCAACTGACTCTGCAAGTTGCATGTACATCACTCCAGTACAGCAAGTGGTCGTAATTTATTATCGGATAATTTCAATTGGTTTAGGATATTGAAATAAGAAGAACCTTTACAACCTCTTTCAGATTACAAATGTAACCATTTAGCGCTTCCCAACCTTCCCGTACGCAAAATGCATGGATGTGACACTCATCTGATATTTTGCCATGAAATTTTCGATCGGTGTTGGTAACATGAGATAATTTTATATCAACCATGTAATAAAGCGATTGTTTCTCGCTTTGAGGTGCAGTTGGCATCATTTTGCCATAAAGAAATACCTGACGAACATTTGGATCACAGACAGATCTTTAAAACTATATTCTCGAGATCGAAAAACAGATAACGCCATCTTTTCGAGGCTATTTCAGTTTCCTCTATATTACGGGTGTGCCATTGAATAGGTCGCGTCCAATTTCTTGAACGTCACATTTTTAATCGATCTAATATGCCAAACTTCAAGTTCCCATCTTCTTCTTTACAACTATAACAAGTCGAGAAAAATAGAAGATCAAAGTTCTCCTTTTTGATAAAAATAGGTTGCAAAGAGCTAGACCATGTAAGAAGAAGACGATTTTTGGCACTTGAAGGTATTTTCATATAAGTCAATGTCACATGCTTTGCGAGTATCTTTTTAAACATCGAAAATTGAAAAGGATCAAAACGACGTACTTGGTACTTCTAGTGTTAAACACAAGTTGCGTATATCAACGCCAATGAAGTGAATGCTGTATATAAAGAAGCTATGGCAGATTTTATGCATCAACATCACTTTCTTTGCTTAAGCTCTCAAACATTGGAAAATTCTAAACAACACATTTTATTACATAAGGAATGTTATTTTGAATGGAAATCTTATACAAACATATTCTCGTGGTGATAAGGAAAGAGGATTGCTTCTATCCGTTAATGCGTTGGGATGTTTACATTGTTATTGCCGACAATTGGTCCTTCATACACAGTCATCTGAAGTAAGAAGAAACCGGTGGAAGTAGTCGTTTCGCTACATAAGATTAAATTGTTTATGTGTATTTGTTACATAGTTAAGTTAAAGTTTTAAATGCACACACTTGCTTTAGTTTGTATTTTAATAAAAAAAAATTTATTTTTTTCTTTTTGAGTTATTTCTTTGCTTATCTGATTGTTTACTTTCTCTTCCTGTTCTATTCATTTCTTCGCTTTTATATTGATCAATGATATCATAAATATTCTGTTGTATATGCAGAGGGAGCTTCCGTTGGTACGACAGCAATCGACTCGTATAAGCTCATAAAATGATACTGTCGAAATAGTCTCTCGAATCAAGTACGCACTCTCGATATCGATAGCTAAAGATCGATTCTTGACCAGTTGATTACTTTCGATATCCTTCATATCCATATACGATATTAGAATGCAAAAGGAAGAAATATAACATAAGCGATTCACTTGCTTCTGACCAGAAACGCTCTGGTGTAGAGATTACACTTAACTCCAACACTGATCAACCAATTTTTCGAAAAAATTACGAGAAGTTTAAAAGTTAAGCAATTGAATTATGCGTAGATGCAACAATCCAATGCATTATCTAACTATTAGTCAGCAATTGAATCCAGACTTTTATACATAGCCCTTCGAGCATGTATCTTCGCAAACTGCGTGGAACATATCCAAGGAAGTATAAACTGGAAAGCTGGTTTTAATGAGTAAAATTTTACCTTACGGTGAGAGAGTGCAATTATTATATAGGGATTTTATCTTGAAAGTTTAACTATTAATTGACAATAATAATAAACTTTCGAATTAGATGCACGCACTAGGGATTAAACTTTGGCAGAAAAGCGGCTTTTTGATTTTATCTCTATAATGCACGAACTACATGAAAATTAGTCCATAAGAAGATATTCGTACATTCATTCATTACAACGTATGTGCCTATATGTCTAAGCGAGCGAACCAAAATTAGTTGGAAAAAAATCTTTGTGGCGGTCTGCACTCCCAAGTGTTTAGTGAACATATATAAAACATAAACTTGTTCGAAAAAAAGGAAAATGCGTTTTTTTTTCCCGATTCAATTGTTATTCGTTTTATTATCTCGTACAGCAACAACAATATCCTTATTAGTGCATGATATTGTCAAGGCAGACGGTCTTAATTTTTGCGAAACCACAAAGCGACAACAATTGCGAACAAACAAACAATCAAACCAACCAACACACACACACACACACACACACACACACAAACACATACGCGCACGCACATACATAAAGAGACGAAAAATCAGTTTTTCCTGCATCCACCATATAGCAATTGTCCCATGAACTTGTGTATAGAAAAATCGACGCACCCCCAAAAAATATCAACAACATAATTCGTTGGATTACGTTTCGTAAGTTAGCGTGCGCTTATGCATAGTTTGTGTGCGTTAGCGTGGAGAGCACGTCGTAGTCTCCTCAGTATAGATACGAAATTGCGATAACGCATTACACGTTTATTATATGAACGACGTCTGGCGAACGAGAAAATTCATTGTAGTGATATGTGCTTTTGTTCAGAAAAGCAGTAAGATATTGTCATATAAACAACAATGACAACAACAAAAATAGTTAGTTTTACATGCGAACATATGCCTGAACATAGTGCAAACATTTATTCGTTGCATAAGTATTTAATGCAAGCCGCTTAGAAACATAAACAATCGCATATATGCACGTAGAAAGACACACTCGTTTAAGCTTATACGTAATATAAACATGTATGGGAAAGTGTATATGTGTGTGTGTAAAGATGAAGTATGAAAACAACAACAATAAGAAGTTACTTTTACGATAATGGTATAGATGGAATTACCAATCAAAACAACAACAAAAACATCAACTCTTAATGCTCTTATAGACCACGACATACTAGTTGCGGTAATAAAGAGTTTTTTGACTCTGTTTGGTTGCTTTTGTTGTTGTTGTTGTTGTTGTTGTTATTTTTATTCTCTTCTATGCATATACAATATCTTAGACACATTTTTGTCTTATAATATTTTCTTCGCACAGGCGGGGGTGTTTAAAGCAATGTTGTTGCTATTGTTAATACGGCGGTTATATCGGTTTTTGGTCTGTTGGTGTTGGACGATCACTTGTAAATTTGTGTGGCTACACGACTAATATGAGACAATGAGGCATATGAACAAATAAATACACACACTCACAAATTTACACACTCATTTAATCGCATACACGCGCATACAGGCATAACAAGTTTAATATCCGTACCAGACGACGAAAAGTATGTGGAGACAAGTTCATGAGATGTTTGACAATGCCCGGTTATATACGTACAGCAACTTAGCCAACGACACCAGTAAAGATTTATACATATATACATACACACATACAGGCTACAAGTGTACGTTAGCTTGATATAGTGAAACTCTCAGCGGGCGGAAACCTGTGTAAGCTCTGCTTAACGCCAACGCATGCATCATGTATAGGTTGTGGCCATATACGAAACGACTTTAGTTGATGATGCTTGCTAGCTAGCTAGCATGTATGCAAACATATGTTACTGTAGACGTTGTTGTTTGTAAGTCGTCATATAAGCCTTGACAATGATCATCATTAATAAACAGAAATTTGTGGACGTTTTCTGTTTCTCTTCATCATAAATGTTATGCATGTTGTTATTGTTGTTGTCTTCGTTGATTTGCTTTTTCATTATGATATTATATTCTCTTCTTTTTTTTTTTTTTTTGTTTTTTCTTTACGTTTGGATTTACAATTCCTTGAAAATTCACATTGAAATAAACTTATATGTATACGGTTGTAGTTGTTGTTGTTCAAGATTTTATGCCGCATTATTATTTGACTTGTATGCTGGTGGTGGCATAGTCGCTGGTGATGGCGATAGTGGTTTAACACGATGCCAATGCAGTAATATCAACATCCTCATCATCGTCGTCAACATCATCATCACCATTATCATCATCGTTATGCCGTATTAGCTGAAATCGTCATCGATATTTAAAGTCATACAACAAAGTCATCATAAACGAAAAATGGGGGCTTGGTTCACGGGTTCGTATTCAATATGTGTGTGTTATGTGGAAGCGCATATGCTTTGCGTTGTTTGTGACTTGTTTAGCGGTGTTTAGTGCAGGTTTTTCCCACTAGTATTCCAAGTTTTCCCGATAAATGTCAATGACATGCTTCATCACTATCATGAGAGACCTTTAAACAGCTACAGCAACAAAGTCTAAGCATTGCATTATGACCTTTTATCGTTCAAATAGCAAAAGTATCCAAGCTAGTGAAAGGGCAAATAAATAAATTCAATTTATTGATTGATCGAAAGATGTTATCTCAATATTGAAAATTATTTTTTAAAAAAAGGGTCACATTCTAAAATGTATGTGTGACAGTGCAGAGTAAAACGATGTCCTGAAAAACATATAAAGTTACGGATAAAACATTTAAACAGCAAAGATTTGCCAACTACTCTGACAGAATTTTGTAAAAACACTAACTGAACTCTAGTGTTTTATTTAGTTAACATAATCCTGTACGTGAACACATAAGATAATGGTTAGATTTGGCACTGGTGCCGTATACGTTAAACTTTGGCGGGAGATTCTTAAAAGAAAGTCTGCATTTGGAAAGCATTTCCACATATGTATGTACATATAGAAATTTGGGTTGAGATCCAATTGCTGCCTCTCTTCCTCCCTATGAAAATCGGTTGCTTCTGTTATCCTTACCGTCTCTTGAGAAACGTAGGTTTTTTCTTGCCGTGTCCTTGGTAATCAAAGTAATAAATGTTACTATTGGCTCGCCTTTATTACTTGGTGAAATAAGCTTTAATGTCCCTAACCGCTTCTCTAGGCACTTTATCTTGGTTTAGCTTAGTCAGTGTAAATATAATTATGAGCTGTTCAATCCGCTCAGAGTTGTTTGCAAGAAACTAAATGACGTCTATCACTTATTCTCGTTATCGGACTCTTTAAAGTCTATTAAAGTAACATTGCTTAATACGCGCGATTTACCTATGTCGTACTTAAAGTAGCTTTTAACCTTAAAAAGTCGTTACGACTCAAAAATGAATTGTTGTTAGCTATTATCGGTTGCCAGGCTTATGCATGTTTGCGATGGCTTAGGGGTTCATTTGCAACTTGGTCCTGTACAGGTTGTAAGTGTGGCCCTACGCTGGTTGTGTACATGCTTTTTTTCTTTTTTTTCTTTCGTATTTGTTTTATTGTGCTTATACTAAGTTTTATTATTAATTAATATATTATAAGTTATGCTTTAAGTGCCAATTGAAGTCGACTGTTACTTGTTCAGTTGAGTTTCATGTATAAGTAGAATTAAAATAACAAATATATTTCTAAAATTTCTTATATATTCTATGACCATCCATTCTGGGGACGTCCTCTGTGCATGTAATAAAGTGACTACCAGGGAGCAGAGAGAAGAAAGAACTAGAAAGGTGATGGCCACATCCCATGTCATGCCTTTACCGACTGAGCACTCGATATATTTACGGCAAAAAGAAGCTCTGCCGCACTTGAGATGTGGACCCGCGAACTCCGACTTGGTAGTCGCGGCGCCGGCTACTCGTCTATATCGTTTTAAAGGTGTTTTTTTTGTAGAAAATCAACTTGAATAAGCAAAGTTCCCTAATTCTTTCACCCTCTCATCACGTGCTATTATGTACCTGTTGCGTCTGTTATGTAATTTGGGGGCCGGTTAACTAATTGCAGCTGTTAAGTAATTAACAGACCAGTTAAGCAATTAACAAAGCTATGCTAAAGTAACTACTTTTGATAATTTGCCGCTGCAAGAAAAGGTGCTTTTACTACGCACGATGGGTCTCAGGCTCAAAAACAAAGAGGAATCCCGTATTTCGGAGAAGAAGGAGCCAATCGACCGATTTATTTTATTATATAAAAATAAGAAAACCGTTAAAAGATGAGGAATAACTTATTTGTTGACGGAGGTTCTCAACGGCCCGTCATGTACGTACGATGTTCATATACGCGTCGATCCTTTCAAAATTTGTGAGAAAATTTGTGAGAAGCTAAACTGCCTTGGTCAAATGAGCCTCTAAAGGGAACCTGTAAACTAATATTTCTTTTTAGTAATTAAATATAATACGTTCCACGAGCCACTAATATATCTCCGATTCATAAAAAGTTTTGAAACATCGACTTTTTTAGGCTATTGCGACGGCACAGTTGCCTCTTAAATTAGAGTTTACCGTTAGACGCTTAAGGGTTCATCTTAAACTTAACTTGAGAAAACTTCCGCGTAAAGTAAAAAAAGGTTTCGTCGAAACCATCTGCAAGTCGATTTTTTACTTTATTGGGAGGAGTTTTATTTCTCGCAAGTTAGACCTATTTTACATCTACATTTACATTTTTATTTTCTCATTTTTTGCATCGTTAATGTCAACATATCAGTACGAATCAATCAACGTTCGACTTAAAAGTGGAGACATCTGCAGCAACGAAAAGCACCGACCGCAAGTAGATGTTTACAATTACAGACACTGTGGTTGAAAAATGTTGTAGCGGAGTGTCTTCTCTGTTTACCTCTTACAAAAAATTGTACACAATGTCATGAAAATAATGACATGGATCTTTTAATATCATACCATTTGTTTTGTTAACTGAGTCCACCCCTTTGGCGGAAAAAACAAAGCCTGTGTAATATGAAATTACGTTTGATAAAATGAATTGACAAAGTGACAAATACATTTTCCAAAATCCTTTACTACGAGAAACACACACCCATAATAATAATAAAATAATATGGGGAAACCCGACAAGGACACATAGACGAACATGACGTATATGTAGCTCCTACACAGTTAGCCGATTGAAAATACCGCGATCTTTGTTCCGAAATAACCTAATATATCAGCCAGAATGGGAAATTCTGGACTGCTGCACGTCGTCTTGCTTTTGCTTCCAGACGGCTTCAATGAAGGAGACGTCCTCAGCGGGAGAAAATCGAAAAGAACGCACATATGTTTTTGCTTTGTTTGGACGGTTAGCTTTCCGGCTCCGATATAGATATAAATAATTGTCTATGTTTCAATTGTACGTCCGTCAAAACCTTTGGTCTATCGAGTAACTGTTCTTTCTTCTTCATTGAAAGTCCTTACATCGATTATCTAGCCGACTATTGCTTGCATTCTTGATAGCTAACCGCCTGTTATTTTTTCGTTGACCGATCGTTCGATATACATGAACTGAAGGTCCGTCGGTACGTCGCCCGTTAACTAATCGAACATTGATCATCCGTTCATAGATCAATCGTATTCAGCCGCCTTCTCGCTGTGCATCAACTACCTGTACAGAACATAACTGAATCATTCGTCTAGTTTCTAAGCGTTGACTAGTCGCGTGCCTACCAATGGTTATTTATCGATTGGCCGGCCATGCATTAATTGCCTATTCTTCAATTGATCACAAAAATCGATTGAATTATAATACAGTTTTTCTAATTTAGTAAAAAATCGTACAAATTCGTGTATAGATAGATACCGATCTTATCAACTTCCGAAACCTTATCTTACTCGATTTAAATATAATCTCTACATATACTTAAACGTTCATTTCAGTATCCTCGTCCATGTACCTTTCGTCATAGGCGTTTAAAGCAATCTTTGTGTCATTAAAGGAAAATTACTTGGCAGAGATTAAAAGTGAAATAAAACAAAGTAATTTTTGAATAAATAATCAGGATATTTAATGAGCGTGAAAAAGTAAAATTGGTTTAGTATCAACATTTCAACGCTAATAAAATTTTCTACAAAGAAAGACTTCTGCTTGGAATTGAAAATCGCATTGGAAAATTATTTGCTATTACTCATCGATCGTTAAATATTCAATTACCATTCCTTTAATTTATTCTTGTTGATTAGTAAACATTCCTGCATAATATTATACACTTTAAAATACATTTGTACATAATGGTCACGTACATATTTATAACAAACATTTAAGCAGAGAGTTTTTAATGGATCCTTTTCAGTTCTAATGGATGCTGTTTGTTAAGCTTTCACAATGAATTTAATTTGAATTTTGCACTAAAAGTAAAACGTCATGCTAAGAAAAAGATGAAACAAGATTAAGGTAAAGAGAGTAGGACGGGAAGCATAGAAAAAACCAAGAAAGGCTATAAGTAAGACTGCATTAAATCATTAAAAGACACATTTGCAAAGTACTTTGTCTATCTTGACGTCTCAGAAGAAAGAAATGGTCAACTAATCTTCTACTAGCGCAAGAAGGCAAAAACTAGCTGCACATATATATACATATATACGTTTAGAATGGCAATCAAATCAAAGAAAACGCAATAAAGCAAAAAAAATAAATAAATAAATAAATAAATAAATAAGTGAAAAGTTATTCAGAAAAGGGCGGTAAGAGTAACGTATAGCATGAAGTATAGAGGAAAAGTATTCATAGGCATTAAAAACTCAATGGAAGCAAATGTATCAAAATAGTTAATTGGAACTGGAACAGCAAATGACGTATAAACAGCAACAACGGCAACAACAGCATAAAATCACGGGAAAAAAGAACGCAATGAGAATAGATGAAGTAAAAGGTGAAAGACGAACGTAGATGAGAATGAGGATTGAGTAGTAGACGGGGTATGTTATGGTAAGTGAATGAATTAAAGCTTCAAATTGTTCTCGTTATTGTTCTTCAAAGTGTGCACACAATGTACATCTGCACGCTGCATAAATACTATTTGGTAAACACGCGCCTTGACATAATGATGAACACCCTTTTGCAAAGGTAAAGCAAGTGCAATGAATGCCATCGCATCACATCGTTACGTATTGCGTCTGGCAAGTGAATATGTATATGATGTGATATGCTTGATATCCAGCGTCGGGGACGGAAAGAAAGAAAACCGAAATAATTTTCGATATGAAGAGATAAATACTATGAGCTCAGGCGACCGAGTTATATGACACGCATTCGCAAACATAATGATGGTGATCATCATGACGACGTTGATGACTGAAGACTTTACCAATGTTAATGGCGAAAAAAAAGTCCACTCACACACACGTACATATCTTTCGACTTTTATATATATTCATTTTTTCAGTTTTATTGTTGTTTTTTAATGCAAAGCTTTCGATCTCTTTTCTGTCTTTTATTTATTTATTTATTTATTATTCTTTTCTTTCTCTCTACGCTTTTATTGTGAAAAATGAACTAAAACAAATTAACTCCATTAAATAGACTGCAACAACAACATAAGCAACTTATATAAAATTATTTGCAACGCGCGCCTGCAACTTTATATAATAGACAGCAAAGTTGAGAGAGCGAAATAAGAAAAAAATAAAAAAAATGGTAATAATAGAAAAGCAAAAAATTACTAAAGCTGGAAATTTTCGCCTTTTAAAGATCACGATTCTCATACAAAATGAAATACAACAAAAAACAAAATAGAAAAAGCATAAAAATGCTTTAAAACGTTGGTCAACTGCAACCGCAACAACAATAACCGCAATAGCAAGCAATTCTACTTGATAGGCAGTTAGCCAAGACAAACTGAAATTACTTTAACTTTTTCGTTTTTTTTCCTTCTTTTTAGTTTATAGCAATTGTCTAAGAATTGAAAACGCAGGCGCACATGCATGCGCACACATACACGCACTTATAGAAACAGAGACACAGAAGCCATTAGCACGTCTACTCTAGCTGTCGACTAGGTTAAGGTAATTGCTCGACAGCTCAAAACATTGCTTGTCTCCTCAGCAAACCCCGGCTCGTATAATACGCTGCCAATGCCACTGTCAGTGGTAGCGAAAAATCTCAACTATAACCATCATCATCATTATCGTCGTCATTATCCTTTTAGGTTAAAGGCGGGCGGAAGTGATATTCTTCTGCTCTCGTCATTAGCACAACTAATGGATGTTCACTAATCTATATGCAGAGCTCTTCTATTCTCTCTTCTCCTATTTTTATAACATCAACTTTATTGAATCTGTGCTCAAAGATTGGCCAGGCTTTTTTCTAAGCGTGAAAATTTCTAGAAACATGCAACCGTGCTAAGCCGAATGGAAAACTTTTCAAATATTTTACATATTAATGTTAATAGCATGAATCTAGTGTGAAGGAATTCCATTTCGTTCAAGAGATCATTTCAATAGCAAAATTAAGTTTTTTTTTAGCACAAGTGAATCGAAGGAACTCTTTGCCGATTGAACGAAGATTCTTTTGGTTGGCCAACGGAAAGTCTCCGTGCTTTTAAGTAATCACAGATTGAATTCATGCTTAGACTTGGGCCAAGGCTCCCAAACGGCCAACTGCAAATCTTTGGAAAGCTTCTTGATCACGAATTCATGGCATATTAGTTTCATTTTTTCGCAGAACTTAGTTTACCCACAGTAGCTAAGCAAGCTTTCGCTTTACCTCAGAAGCCCCATTCATATATTTGTTCCAACGGTTGAATAAACACTTATTAATTTCTATTCCCACTATTTTTGTACTTCCTTTTTAGAGCTGTTAGCGAATAATTTTCACCCGTTTAGAAACTCGCTGTCAAGTTTCAGCAATTTGCGTCCGCTTTCAACGACGCAAAAGTTTCGACAATTGAAGGCTGGTGGTACGACCAAAACGCTAAACTAATACCCAATAAACGCCCGGAAGACACGGTAAGGAGTTTATATACTTAACAGGCAATGGACTCATATTCGACATGGAGACGATAGAAAACTTAAACTTTGCGTACATATTGTGATTTGATAATCCACGACGTGATCCGTCATCAGATATGCGGGCAATAGGGAAACGTCAGACATTGAGTTTGTATATACAGACTAGAACTCTGAAAGTGCAATGCAATCGTTCAGATGGCGCAGCCGACATAAGAAAGGTTCGCAACTTATGTACATTGATTACACTTATATACAACATTTTTGTACTTGTCAACGGAGCGTGGGACGCATATTGCTTCCGAAACCGCGCATATACCGGCTGTCCTCCAACGTAATATCGTTTGTAAACATTCTCCTGGCGGCAAAACTAAAGCTATTGACTACAAATTGGACAGAGGCATTGGAAGATACTGCGCAAGCAAGTTGGTATTGGAAGTGGGCCAAGTCAATGACGGGAAACGCCTACAGTAACACGTAAACTAAGTAACACGTAAACTAAGAACACCTCTGCGTTTCCAAAGGAATACATAATTGGTATTTTGCTTATTGTTCATAAAATTCAGCAGATAAGTCTAGTCGAATTGGAGCGTATATTCTATCGGCAATGCTGTCAAAAATCGATCACCTCTATCCAATAATACAGTGTATGAAAATTTTATATTTTTTTTCCAAATACCTTTGTAACTTCGAAGAGCCCACAAAGTATGTAAACTCTTGGTCAGTGTAAAATTCGAAATCCACTTGAACATGTCCGTCTGTTTGTGTGTCTATCTATCCGTATGCGTAATTGTGTAGTGTCTATAGTGAACATTCTCCTTTTCACAAAAATGAAGATATCGCCTACAAAAAAAGTGTGAAAATTACCCAAACCGGCTGGCGGGCACGCCTGTGCATCGAAAACTGTGACCACCTTTGCGCTCCTTGTTCTTTGCCCAGTCGCGTCTATACAATATTATAGAGTACGAAAATTTAGTTCTTCTCCTTTTTTAAGGATTTTTAAAGTGACGATGATGGGTGTAAAAGATTCGGTCGCGATCAAATACAATTTTCTTACATGTTTCATTTTCCGTCGTTATGTATGCTACACAGTATTATTTCCATTTGTAATTCCTACCAGTGAGATCATATTTCTCTTTATAAACGGCCACGTGTAAGAACTCATTACAAACTCATTACAATTGGGATCGGAGGCTTGTACGTATGTGGGACGCCAATTAAAGAATTTTTCAATATTTGTCATAAAAAAGTTACGGTCTAACATCTGCAAATCTCAATAAACTTGGCCTGTTCCGGTTGTCAGCTTCAATTGAAAACAATGCCAATTTTTCGTTGATTGTTATATATATAAATACATAATTTTTTTATTATTTTTTATGTATTTACTATTATTGTCTTTTTGTTTTTTTTTTTGTATTTGCCATTTATATATGAGTCATTTTAGCCATAAGTTATTTTGCGGTTTCTTGTACATATCTTTGCAATCTTGTTTTGCTATTAACGTAGTTGTGTAATGGAATACCAAAGTGTAGGGAAAACTTCTCTACATTTTATTATCAAGATTCATGAATTACGCATAATTTGTGTGATTATGTCGATTTGTTTGTTTAATGAGGACATTTTGAAGCGAGTGAAAATCAAAGCAATTAAAATATAACGTTACGGCATAACATACTATGTAAGCGTAATGAGCGTTGATAATATAGGGCGTTACAACCGAAGACAAATGTAGTTAAGATAGGGTCATCGAAAGTGTGAACTTCAAATCGACATGCAGTTTTATAATATTTAAAAGATTTATTTAGAAAATTCTTATAAACTTTTTTAATCGCCAATCTTTACAGGAAAGAAAGGAAGAAAATTAGAAAATTTCATCATTCTTCGGGCAAGGTTTTGCCATGGCAATAATAATGAGATTAAAATTCGTTAAAGGCACAGATAGAGAGTCATTCGTTTCATTCTGAAAATGTATGCAAATAGAATACACTTCTGGTTTTTCCTTTTTTTTTTTTTTTTTTTTGATTAAATGCCCAATCACCTATTCGTGTAATTGAATGACGGTCGAAAAGAAGTCGGAAAAGAGAGAGAGAGGAGAAGAAAGAGAAAGACCTTGTAGTCGCGATTCTTAACTACCCGGCTACTGATACCGATTGAGATTTGGATTAAAACTTTTTTCAACACATTGTTCGGACATTGCTGCTACGTGTACAACAGATAACATGCATAGCTCTACAGCGTACAGAACTTGTTACAACTTAATGAGAGAGCAATGAACCCACTGTTGCGTTTTCTGCGCCTGCGAAGAAGCTCACATTTGATTAAATACGTTCATAAGTAGCGAATGTAGGCTCTTTGCTGGATAGAAAACACGCTTGCTATTACTAAAACACCTACACGTATACAAAAATATTAATTTTGAACATGGAAATGGTATTGCAGTTGCCGGCAATGGAGAACGCTCCAGAATCATGAGCACCGATTTCTAACTAATACTCAAGTCAAATTGCGCGTTTATATCCACCAATTATTCTGGGTTGGCCACAATACGTGTAACACGATGCCGCTCAGAAAGATATGAGTAAAAAGAAAGGGATAGGAAGTGAGTGCAGTTGGGTGCGTGAATACCCAACTCGGTGTTTTGCTTTTACCGACGAACCCTTCACCATTGCTACGACCACATTGCACTGATATTTAAACTCGCGAACAGTGACTCGCGATTCTTATCCACTCGACTCGTGTGATTCCGGTCTGTGGTGTCGCTCGCAAAAATGTGTATCAAAGCCCTTTAGTTCTTCATTTTTGTTTTTAGATTATTTCTGAAACCAACCAGTCCTCGCGGTGTCAATCAAACAATCTTAGCTATACCTAGCAATTCATTCGTCAGTCGGTCAGTCCGCTTATATTTGATGCTGCTGATGTTTTCGTGTTACATCCTGTCAAATTTACCTTCTCCATTATAAATTTTATTTAAAGCAGTGTTGCATTCCTGCAAATGGTACAACCTTTAAAGCATAATCAAGTGAACTTTGAACAATAGCTAAAATAGCTGTAGCGGAACAACAAGTTTAAAAACAATCTTAAAGTAGCAAATACCTTAGCGTTCTAACTACAAACGTGTTTTCGGGTGCTTGGCAAACAATTCAGATTTCATTTTTTTTTTTTTCTAAATTTTACCAATTCTTAAATTTCTAAGTGACAGGCTGATATAGTATCGAGCAAACATCACTAAATCGGGTCCGAATTTCAAATGAACCATTCCACATGTGAATCCGCGAACACAGCAAAATGCTATGTTGGTTTCACTCACTCGTGACCGTGAACTTTTGAATAAACTTGACAAGTATTGGTATGAAGTTTTCAAGTAATATTTAGGGCGGATTATAAGTTATAGCGTTTTGTTCATTGTGGGTAGTACTGCTTGCAGCTCGTGCCTGTTTTCAGATACAGTCTGTAACTAACAATCTTTCCATTCGAATATTTGTGATCAAAACAATTCTTGCAAACGCACGAAGGAGGGGCATCGATAAACATATTTAACTAGAACTGTTCAGAATCTTACGCTCATTGGGAATATATATAGCTTTTAGACTATCTGGTGAATATTTCTGATTGTTTAAAATGAACAAACAAACTTTCTGAACAAATGACCGTAAAGGCAACCTATCCGACTGTTTCTTAAACGTACCTAAGGAATACAGCATAACATCTTTACATAGAATTTTCAAGTAAACTGCGATGGATTTCGTCAGCGACTCGCTTTCAATTACAAGTAGAACAGGGCTTTATAAAGATGGCCCATCACTTCTATGTATTACAAGCGGGACAGGGAAGTTAATGTACCCTCTTGCACGTCGGCTTAAGAATTTTTAAAATCAACAAAAACACCAATTGCAACTAACTATAAAATAGCAAATGTACAATATCAGAAAGACACTCTGAAACTCGAGACGCCATTAAAAGCATATACAACATAAATTTTAAGCAAAGCTTAAATATCACGTAAATTGTTTTTTTTTTTTTTTCTTGCTTCGTCTATGTGTTTGGTGTGCATGTACGGCTAAATGGAAAAACCTTAACCTTCAGTTTAGTTTTAGTAAACATAACCACTATGCCGAGAACATGGACTTCATCATCACCATTTTAGCAAAAACAACGGCGGCATCAGCATCAGCATCAGCATCAGCAACAGTAACAGCAACAACAACGACAACAACAATAAAAACAATGACAACCACAACATTGCGGAGAACATCAACAGCAAGAATAACATCATCTTGATATTTTCCTTCAACTATCATAAGCACTAATTTTTACTAAAATTTCAGTTTAGTTCGGTTTTATTTTATTTTGGTTTTTTTTTTTCTTTCTTTCTTTCTTTCTTTTTCATTCCTTAAGTTATCGTTGTTGTTATTTTTGTTGTTGTTTATGTTGTTCTTGTCATGTTGTAGTTTGAAATTACAACAAGCTTTTATATTTATTAAAGAAGGTTTGGTGCTTTGTTGTTGTTAATGTTGCTTTCGTTAAGTTGTTTTATTTTACAGTGGCCGCGGCTTTGATTTACACAATGTTCATTTTGATTTTGACAAATGTTAAACAGGCCGAACGGACTTTTACGGACTCTTACAAAATGTTATTGCCATTTACATATTGAATGTGTTTGTCCGTAACTATCTATGTATTTTTGTATGTGATGCTTATACACATGTAGAAATATTGTTAATATGCTTGCAGTTCAGTGGCATGATAAATTACACAATATTTAGCAACGATGTTGTTAATTTCAATGAAAATTAATATTAAAGCAACAGAAACTGCCATAAGAACAACAAGACCAAGACAACTAAAAAAGAAAAGAATAACAGAAAGAGGTAAAACGGCATAATTGAAAACAAAAGCAATTAAATTTATTGATGGGTTGGTTAATGTGCTAGGTAAAGTAATTTCCCAGTAAATAAAGAGAAAATGTTAATGGCAAGTGAAGAGTGACAGGTTAAGGAAACGTAAACCAAATATTTAATAATACCGAACAACTTTAAATTATTTTGAAAACTTATTTTATTTTATTTATTCTCCTACCCTTAATACGCTTTCAAACATAATTTAATGACTTTCTCCAGTGGGAAACCTATAAATATCTCAGCTTTCGCTCAGCTTAAATGATTTTATACTCGATCTTTGACAAATTTATTTCGTTCGACACTGTTATTTAGAAGTCAGAAAATCATGTTGACCCTTGCTTTAGATTAAAATAAAACTTGAGAAAATTTATAGCCGCAGCTTGACAAACTTAACGTTTGACGATAAGTTGTTACTATCTAAAAATCGTATGCATCCCTCTGCACATCTATATCATCCAACGAGCTTATTAAGCGTTGTATAGTTACTAATGAGAGAGGAATCGAGAATTCAGCTCAAGACTCATCTATATTTGCGCATCGATGCTGGATTGTAGTTGATCAGATTGAAATCTGGCGAAACCTTAACGGAAGACCGAAACAGTTCTAAGAGACAAATCAATTGTCTGAATTGAATAAAGTAGAGAAAGACCGATCACACCATCTCTTCCAGCTGGTTCCCTCTGAAGTTTACCTCAAGATAGCTGGTGCATTTAAAAATTGTGTAAAATACCCTTGTCGGGGTCGAAACGACTCTAAGGGTATTAATATGTGATATAATATGCCCAGTGGAACTGGTGTTGTGCGATGAACCACAAAATTTATTTTATTGTTCTGCAATGTTTCACACTAAGAATCCTTTAATTCCATAAAAAATTGTTAGCTTAACGAGAAGGGCTTGTACCTAATAAATCTAAAATTGATATATGTAACATCGACTTAAATGTTTACTCTTCGCAAGAACTCCTACACGCAAGGGACTCCAAATTCTAAAGCGATATGATTCTAATGTGCCAAAGTCAAATTTACCATCACAAGCTGTTACTATTAATCTATTTTCGCCATATAATATCCAAGTTTTTACCTTAATATCAAATAAAATATTCCATTTAGAAGAGCGTTTACAGAGCAAGTGGCTTCAAAAGTGAATCAAGATTGCACGGAAAATTTATATGCCACGCCATACTGGAGCAATTTCCGCCAAAACGATCTACATATTCCATGTTACTTTTTGTAAGAACGACTCAGTGAAACGGCGTCGAGAGGATGGTTTCCTCAAGAGCATATTAAGTTTGTGTGGATGTATGGAACACCCAAGAAGACTTGCAATAAACCCACGTTTCATTATATTGACCGATTCGGAATCACTTTGTGAATCAAGTCAAGCTTGTCTACCTGGCTGTTCGTCTTGTTTTATTATATTCAACCTACGGGCCAAACATTTTGCGATATTTTTATGAAATTTGAAGTGATTTGGCCCAAAGACGAACGATATTGACAATGATTCAGATGGGATCGCTTGCTTGACTGCTCATATAACAGTTGATATTGAACCAGCATCAACCAATCACCGCAGTAAAATCTGTTTATCTATTCACCTGCTCGATCATGTAGTATCTGGGGATAGCGCACACACATTTGCAAAATAGTTTCAAAGTGGCCCAAACAGGTCCTAGAATATGCCTACAACCTTCACATGTCTACATAAGCATAACTGAGAATTCCTTTGCTTTCCTTCTCTCTTGTTTGTTGCTCATAAACTACAATTGTACAAACACAGCATGACGATGATGGGTATAAAAGATTCGGTGTCAAGCGGATATGACTTTCTCACTTGTTTTTTCATTAAAACCTTTTTTAAAATGACACTTTATATGGAGAATGGCCCCAAAAAGTGACACGACCGAATCCATTTTGTAATAGCGTCTGCGGAAACACATCAGGGAATCAAATTGCTTTAAGTTATTTTGACAATCGTTGCCCGTAGATTAAAAGCCAATACACATCCATAAATGCCAGTCAGTCACTCAATCATTCAGTCAGTCAATCTGTCAGTCTGTCAGTCTGTCTGCAAGTCAGTCAGACAGTCAGTCATTCAGTCTGTCAGTCTGCCTGCAAGTCTGTCTGTCTGTCTGTCTGTCAGTCTGTCTGCAAGTCAGTCAGACAGTCAATCATTCAGTCTCGTCAGTCTGCCTGCAAGTCTGTCTGTCTGTCAGTCTGTCTGTCAGTCTGTCTGTCTGTCAGTTTGTCTGTCACTCAGTCTGTCGGGCTGTCTGTCTGCCTGCAAGTCAATCAGTCTGTCTGTCAGTCTGTCTGTTAGTCAGTCAGTCAGTCTGTCTGTCAGTCTGTCTGTTAGTCAGTCAGTCAGTCTGACCGTCAGTTTGCAAGTCAGTCAGTCAGTCATTCAGTCTGTCAGTCTGTCTGCAAGTCTGCCGGTCGGGCTGTCATTTATTTAGTCAGCCACTCAGTCTGTCTGTATAAAGTGGGTCTATCTTAATATCCTCTGTCTCGTATTGCGATACATCCGCATACGTTTAATATCCTCTGCACCACAACTGGTAAAAGCACTCGTAAAAGATTGTGAAGATATACGGGACAAGAAGAAAGATCGGAAAGTAAATAACGTTTTCAAATGCAAAGAATAACAATTTCTTGTTAACAGTCACGTTTAATATAACACACCTTTTGATCACAATTGTCGAAACATTTTCGATTATCATAAGCCCTGTGCTATGGTAACAAGGTGCATATCAAATACGGAAGTTCTGCAGCTGATTTTGGTCAACACCAGCGACTTTATTGACTTTTAACCCAAGGATCTTAAAATTTTTTTAATGTTTATACCTATTATTATGTTAGTGTCATTAAAAAAATATATCATTTATACTGATTTATGTTGTGTGATTAATAATGCGTTGTTTTAGTTATTGACAGCTTAAAAAATTATACTTTTAGTCTGAAAGATAGGTCGATTAAATAAACAAATACATAAATAAACACATTCAACTACGACATTTTCGATAAGCCAGCCAGGGAGATTGATGACGACTTCTTTTATATTCTACAGTAAGGTTGAATCATTAACCATTTGTTTTACATTGTCCCTTGAAAAAAAGAAAGAAGAGAAAAATGATCGCCAATGCCAGCTGTTCTCGGATAGAAACACGTTCAATATCCTGGGCACATTTGGAAAAACTTGTAGCCGTTACCGGACCAAATGTCAAAAGCTAGGGATGTGAGTGAGTCCCCTAGCTACGTGCTCCAGCCCTGTCCAACACTAAAGAGAAAATGGAATAGGCACCTCAAGAAGAATTTTGAAGAGATCCCGATAAGCGACAAGATATCACGGCTATGGCAGCTCCAGCCTCTATGACTGAATAATAAGGTAACATCGCGAACCTAATAAAATTCATCTAAGGGGCGACATTGCTAGACTTCATTGACATTTTCTACAGTCTTTTAAAGTTATATCATAATCTTATACAACAGAGCAATAATAAATTTATATAATAATAAAACAAGTAATCAATAAATTTATACAATAATAAAACAAGCAAGCCCATTACAGTGGGGCAAGGCCGACTGTTAAGTGCCCTACACTAACTTCCCAAGTACAATCATTCGCTCATTTCCGCAATAATACATCAAATGTTACGCATTCTTTGCATGAAAGCCCACATATTATTATAGCAAAATATCATATGACATGGTCCAAATTTTGCAAATTTAATCTACTTCATAGATATTTTATTATTTTTCATTTTCCGTCATTGCAAGCTAGAAATTACACTTTCTCTTCATATAAAGGGTTTCTGTTCCAAATTTTGCAAATTTAATCTACTTCATAGATATTTTATTATTTTTCATTTTCCGTTATTGCAAGCTAGAAATTACACTTTCTCTTCATATAAAGGGTTTCTGCTCACGATAACCCTAATACACGTTAGGGTCTAAAAAATAGACCTGAGTGATCTAAATTCCATATTGTTAGATTGTGTGTTTGTTTTGCTACTACAAACAAATTTCCATCATAAAAACATTAAAAATGAAACATTTAGAAAGGCATGCTATTCATGAGAAATCTTACAGGGAGTTGGGTTCAAAAATTAGGCCTTTGTGGCTAAAATTTGGTGCATTTAATTTTTTTGTCAAAAATAAAAAAATTTTCATTCTCGAATACTAACAATCAGACTTGTTAGTTTATAACGGTTCACATTTACTGAGAATCCTTGTAAGCCTTAGGTTACGATAGGGTGCAAAACATGCATCTATGTTGTCCAAGTTCGCTGAGGTTGATTTCTTTGTCAATTTACGCTTTCTAATCCATTTTCACCATCAAATAGTGAAAATTAGACATTTTTACCATATAAAAATTCCATTCTCGTGGAATCGATTATAGGAGGGGGAATTCGAAAAATTCCCCAGCAAAATCAGAGTGTTCATACTAATTTAGAATGATGAAATACGATTACACAGCGAGTTTTGCGGCAAAATGTTGAAACTTGCAATTTTTTGAGGAGTGGGTAAAAAAGTGGACCGATCCAAACCATTTCTCGTAGCGGTGGCCCTTGGGCCATCAGTGCACCAAATTTCATCGAAATATCTGAAAAATTGCGATCTGTACTTTGAGCACAAAAATACACAGACAGACATCACATGGACAGACAGACATGCAGATAGTTTTAGATATAATATAGATCGGTATTATAAAAGATGAGCCTAAGTTAAGTACTTCTGCCTGTTACGTAGCTCCGCACAAACTTAATATACTCTTGTAGCACATGTGATGCGGGGTATAAAATATTCGTACATAAGGTTTTACAAAAAATTCATATGAAAAAAAAAAAAATTTATTGCACTTTATAAAATTTTTAAAAGTACATAAAAGTTTTTTAATTGTAAAATTTATTATTTTTATTAAATTACAGCAATTAGCACAATTTCGATAATTATTGTAAGGGCCCTACAGCTATAAATGCATGCGTTGCAGTAGTTATGATGCTTAATAGTCGAAGTTATAATGAATGTCTGATAAAGTTAGAATGCTATTACGTTACGTTAGTTAAAATGCAACGCATCAATAAATGTTTATTAAGGTCGTCTTCTCCTTTGTTACTTAATGAACATAATAACATAGATAATAACTAAACGAACATAGTTCAAAGTTTAAAACATGTTTGCGAATGATTTTAGTCAAGCATGACTTATTCTTTTTATCGAAATTCCGTTTAAAAACTTCACTTGGTATTAAAATTTCCTTAATTTGGTTTTTTTTTCGTAATATTTATGATCTTATTTAAAATATTTACTTTCATAACCCAAATTAGGCACACATTCGTCCATTCATCCATTTTTTCATTCACATATGAGTTAGCTTCAGAATTACTCCGCATAACTAAAAATGTATTTTTTCTTCTTCTTCTTGTTCATAACTTTTAAACCCATCATTTCGCACTTAAGTGTAAGCTTTAAATAATTCAGCAGACAGTCGAAGGCAAGCCAAGGAAGACAGACAAATATTCCCTATAAACGTTTCAACGCTTACGCATATACGTTAAATATTTTCGTTCTTTTTTTTTTTTTTTTTTGGTTTTTATATATCTGTAGAAATCATTTCGTATTTAATAAAAGGGTGAAAAAATTCTATATTATATATAAATGAAGAATTATAGCCTGAGCATGCAAATGTTTCCATTTAATGTGCGTTTTTTTTTTCTTTTCTTCTTTTCTCTCTTCTCTTTGGCGAAACGAAATTTATTTATATAAAATTTTTCAATGATCATAAATTTTCTAAGTAACAAATTAAAGTCGAAGAAAGACAAACGAATTCGAATTATTAGAGTATTAAACGAATTTTATATATCCTCTACAAGATAAATATATTATGGTGAAGCGTTTGTAAATTTTGAATTAGTTCCAGAAAAAGCTTCGTCGAGAAATTTCATTTAAGCGAAAACAAAATTCGATTAACCCTTTCAGTAATGCATAGAGGAACTGAAAATTTCAAGCGAACTTTTCATCTAATCTTTAATCTCCCATTGGAATTAGATCCAAAGGGATTAAAATTATACATTCTTTACAGACAGGGTCGAATATATCCATAAGGTAATTGTCAAGCTTCGGCGTCCATCAAACTTCTACAAGAAGAAGCGATAGACTGACAGCTACCCTAGAACGATTCAAAGATGCGTTCTTCTAAACCATGTTGAGAAGCTGCAGTAAGGACGTGATACAATCTATTTTCAAAACCAACTAAATAAAATTCTATTATTATAACCTACAGTAATTGCAAACCCAGAAGAACTTGAGAGAGGCCCACCTTCCGTCACAGCAATCATTTTCTGGAAACGGGTTGAGGCGGAGGTGCAGGATCGTCAATGGTAAGCCATGGCTCACTATAATGAGTTTAATTCCATTTCTGTTTACAAAACGCTGAAAGGCACTGCAAAGGGCCACGTCTGACTTCTCGCAGGTGTAGGATTTACAGAAAGCCTTTTACATTACACTTATGAGGGACTAAATGGTATATATGGGATAGTCATTAAAATTTCAGAGATCTCTGTAATCTACTAATTTTTTTATTTATTTTTTATTATTACTATTGTAACTATAGAGCCATACATTAACGTCCGGCATAATCACTTTGCATCGTGCTAGCTCCATAGAGTTCAAAAAAATATGATTTTATTGGAGATTTCAAGATTGTGCAGTGCGTTAAAGGCGTTCGTTTGCCGAGATCTTGGATTTGCCGAAAAGAAGAGCCAGATATTAATGTATTCAAAATAATGAATGTTTATATTATTGCATCCAATTGACTGCAAGGTCAGAGTCGCTGTTATTTATTCTACATGTTTTGATACTCTAAGCCATTATTTCAGTTTCTCTTTCGTTCATTCCACTATTCTTATTGCATTGCACGCCCGCCTTTCACATGGGAATAGTTCAATGTGATGCGATCGAGTGTCAACTTACGTTTAGTAAAATATTATTTAAAACAAGGACTTGCGCGAATGAGTATGGTCGCACGCTGTAACTAGAAACCAACAATTCCACACAGTCGAATAGCGTTTAAGCTGTGTAATAAAATTTTTGTTTTGACCAAATATTGCATTTGATGGTTGAATCAACGTTTTGATGGTTTTTGGGTTTGCATTTGCTTGTGCATTTTGACAGAATTACGCAAAATATGCAAATGCATTCCATTCCTTAGTAATTATTTCTTGCAAGCAAAGAGAAAAATTGTCGCGACTAAATATATGATCGTTTGCTGGCTAATGAAGCAACTATCGAAGGATTTCAAAGTCAGCGGCAAGGCATTCTAATATCGAGCTGTGCGGACAATAAATAATCGTTCAGTCAAAAAGGTAAATAGAGTACCAATCTAAATTTTATTCAAATGTGCCTATTTTTTTTATTTTTTTTTTTGCCACTTATCGATTTTGAGAAGTTCGGCCCGCTATAAATCTATCTAGTGTTCGTTTAAGTCTTAAGCTCTGTATATAACTCCGACAATACGCGGCTTAATTTGCCAAGTCCTTTGCAAACCAAGGTTTTGTAATAATGTAGAAATAAAGTTTCTATAAAAAAAGTATCCAGACATCTTAATAATTGGTAATTATATGTAGCCACTGGCGGAAAAAAAAACCTCAAAAAATGAAAATTATCCATAATCGATTTAACAGTTAAAGATAATGTTAGGGTATTAAGCACGTAGACACGTTATTTAACTTCAGTAAAAGCATTTTTTAAATACTACTAAATGCTTAAATTAGAGGCTTTTAGCAATAAGCTTTAGAGAAAAGTGCGAAATTTACAAACCACAGTAACGCACAGCCAACATAGTAACGCGCTAAATATATCTCAAGGTAGTTGGAATCTCTATACCCACAAGTATTTTTTGTGAAATTTCTTAAACAAAGCAGAGGGTAGAACAATTAATAAAAAACATTTAATTACATTTACCTCTTTCAGCTGCTGTGCGATTATTTTGTAGTGCAAAGCAGTATAAACTATAAGATGAGTGTTTGAGAAAAAAAGGAGGAGGCTTTTTGTTTATTCATCAATATCCATTTTGCTGCCTTCAAAGAAACCCTCCTTAGAGGTAGTATTTGTGGCAACGCTTTTTCCAATCCTCGAAACTCGCCTAATATGCGCTTGAGCTCTGGCAGCGATGCGGTCTTAATCTCCTTACTCGCAGCAATACTCCCTCCTTTCATAGTGATTGAGCCATGATTACGGCGTTGTGGTGCACCAATACATCTGAGAAAACTGCAAGAGCTGAGCCAACCGACATGCCGTCGACGTTAGCAACTCCCCTAATAGTAAATCGATGATTCTTCACAACACTTTACTCTTTACTGCTTCAACGCCATTAACATATATTTTGCTCACAGTCAAAATTTTAAGGGAGTTGGCGACCTTCCTTTTCACATTTTACACATAATCTAATACGGGCTCCTTGAGTCCTTTTTGCGATAGCAAAAAATCGTCAAGCGCAGCAAAACACATACAATCTTTATATCTACCAAGAACAAGCTAAATATACAAAATGACTGACAATGTCAACATATAATGCGAAACTCACCTGTTTTGCATACACATCTCGTGTGTTCTACATTACGTTGTACGTTAATATTTCTGGCTCAACCGCGAAACCTCTTGCAAGTGGGTTTGATCACACTACTGTGAAACCACTCCACATGTCCGCATTTAGGCGGACAAGACGGATTTGTAAGATTTGAGTCCACTGAGCCAAGTTTTGGGCTCTCTCCAATATAACCCTACTCACCGAGCCTTTATATGGCCAAAGGCTCGCTTCTCATACTTTACCTTGAATATTCGTGCACTTTATTAACTTAAGATAAAAGTTAACCTCAAGAAATTTTCATCACATAGATCTATTTTTTCGAATCTAATCCCACTAGGCTGTGGCCGCTCTTGTTTAGTATTCCTTTCTTTTTTCCACTTTCACTCAAAAACGAACGGTATTGAGAATGGTCCGCATTTCTCAACTAAAGGCGCTGAGCAATAATAGTTCGTTCGTCTAATTTTGCACTAGACGATGTGACGCGGGCGGTCGATCATGTCCGATTACAACGCTTTTGTCAGTAACTTCTTGATGCAAACGGAGTATACAGCTAACATAATTAAATAAATCAAGCATTTGTGTGTTGCGTGTAAGATTTTAAAATTTATGCCGAGTATCAGAATATTTTCCCAATAACTTTCTAATTGAAATATATTCCGATTTTGATTGCATACTCACTTTTGTCATATGATTATTATCTAATTTCGTTATGTCGTTGATGAAAACATGCATAGTAGGGATTGCATATTCTATAAGTTTTCTTTTTATTCTTAAGTGTCGACTTACCTATAATCACATGTATACCTTTCAGCCTATATCCGATCGATATCTTCCGATAATGATAAACATATGTTGTCGGCTAGTCTAAGATTTTCGTTGGCTCTATGCATGTCTCTTCCTTAACCCCTGCGCTGGCGACTGAATGAAGTTATCTTCTAATTTAAGCAATCTTAGTTGATTGAAGGTTTTGTCTCGATTTGTCTTTGGCAGTCACGCCTCCCGTTCGCTATTTTATCAAGAAGAATGAAATTGCTTTTTATAAAAGATGGGCATACTTTCGGCCAAAGCAAGTGCCTGGTAGATTTAGATATGAGACTCCTGGCGCTCGTCTGTCAGCTTGCGTGTGGTTTCAAGCCGTTCTTCAAGGTTTGCCATACCTTCTTGGCCATCAACTTCTCATATAAATACTCGCCATTTTGGCAACTCTCTAATAATAGATAGATCTGATCATATCAGTACATGCTTTTGCACTCGATATATAGAATTTAAAAAATATCTGATGCATCTTCACCGGATGTTACCAACGGAAAGGCAAATTTAATACTTGCATATGCGAAAGGGAGTCGTATAAAACAAGAAAATAAGAAAGAAAAAAAAAAAAAGACAAGCATAACGCAACCTATAATGAAATTTCACTGATTTATATTTGTACGAATGTGTAATTTTGATATCGGCTTCAATCGTCAGTGATTTGAATGCATAACCGGAAGCAAAAATAATTACAGTTATTTACACTTTTGCTATTGTTTTAACCCATTCCGTCTCAGATATATGTCAGATATTAACTTAACACTTTCTTTTGTTCTTGTTGTTGCTGTTGCTGTTGCTATTTCTCTTGTAGTTGTTGTTACAGTTGCTTTTGTGTATTATCAGGTTTCTGATCAAGTTTCTTTAACGTACACTTTATTAAATTTTCTATATCAAATAGCAAGTATGAACGTGTGTTTGCGTTTTTGTGTAAGATGTTAATAAACTACTGTAATCTGTTTTTTTTTTTTTTCTTTTTCTTTTTTTCTACTATATTTCATAAACTCAATACAGTTATGTGAAAAATGCATACCGATAAAGAAAAATAAAAAAAAAAAAGAGACGAAAACTTTGAAAATTCACTCCGCACACCAGTTGATATCGAATAGTTAATCTTTGTTTGTTTGCAAGTACTACTCCTGTTAATGTATGTTTGTGTGGTTGCTTAGAAAAGCCACAGGTAAAAAGTGAAAACTTTGTGGTTTTTCTCATTTCATTTTTCTTTTCCGACTCTACGATAGCTAACTTCTACTCTTATATGTATTTGTTGTGCTTATTACACCCCAACCCCCTTTACTATTTTAAAACAATTTTGAAGTTGTAGCTCTTAAAATAGTTGTACAATAGTTGTTGCTATTATTTATATATCAAGTTTAGAAATTTCATATACGTATATACGCATATATTACTATATATGTGTGTGTGTGTGTGCGTGTGCGCGCGTATGTGTGTGTGTGTGTATAACGTACCTATGTATGTATGAATGTATGGATGTGTGTATATATGTTTAAATTTGTGACTTTGTTTGACTTTTAGCAGTTTTTTTTTAACTTTTTGTTTTTTTTATATTTGCCTTATTTTACCGTCATTTATTCGTTTCTCTAAGCATTCGTTACTATAACTACACTGTCAGCATTTGTTTGTTTAATTGTCTCGCTGCTGCTATTAGCCTCGGGTCAAAATAGGTACATATGTATAAGCAAATATTAATTAACTCTCACCAAAAAGTATAACAACAGACAGTTGTTGCTGTACTTGCTGTTGTTGTTGTTATTAATTATTAAATTTTCGTTTTAGTTTGAGTTTAAGTTTTTCTTCTTAGATTTCACTTTCAATTCTCTACAGCACACGCTATGGGCGTTCATGTTATTTAAGAAGCAGTCAACGATATTCGCAATTTGAAAACGTGATTAGTTAACGAAACTCATATCAGCCTTCCATGGCATTATGAATATATATAATTAAATATCAAAATTATGTGAAATCACAAGCAATTCAATCATTATATAAGAATAATCTATAATTTGTACATAAGAGTAAAATTTAATCGTCTTGGATTTCTCCCCAAAAAAACAACGAGAAAAACGAAAACATTTTCATTAAAAATCAAACGAACTAATTTGATATATTTGTAGCTTCAGTGTAGCGAACAAAGTCTTCAAAATCAAAATGAGAGAACCTTGAGGCTAATACATGATAATCGTGATCTTTTTTTTTTTTTTTAATTATTACTCCTTCTATCCGAACAAACATTGAATTCATTGTATTTTCATTTCTCATTAAATTCTTCTAATTAATTATAATTATTCAAGTAACTAAAAAAAATTCTATACATATATCACATATTTTCGCATAAAAAAAGGAAAAAAATGCAAATAATATTTTCTCACTAATTTTAAGGCGTTTTAAAAAGCATCTATGTCCCCCTAATCCCATATTGCATTTCATGAACTTCGGTCAGGGATAGAGCTACTCATGAAGAATCACCGTCAACTGGCTTTGGAACCTCCTACTGTTCTCATGTCTAATGATTTAGTTATAATTAAAAAAAAAAGGGTTTTGTTTAAATATGCTTTTGCTTCAAATCGTTGCCTGAACTGAAAGGTTGAAAATAATCTTCACCCCAGTCACTTTTATGGGGCCTGCCTTTACGTGCACAAAAGTGACTTTTGGGTATGATTTGCTGGTGACCGAAAAAGTCAGCTTTGAACATTTAGACAGCATTGCAATCGTCTTCAATGTGGGAACATAGTTCCAGTGTAACTAAACATGCAAATAAGCGCACACATCACCCCGTTTCCATATGATATGTAGACAGCAAACAAACTATATATAAAAATTTTCAAGGTACAGTTGTTTCAGTGACAATTGTTCAGTACTTTTGTAATTTTCAAAATAATGGAACAATCCAAATTTTATATAAATAATTTTTGAAAATTTGGTAGAAATTTTAGAATTACTCCAAATAGAGGAGAGCATTTAATAACGTTCTCGGCCGACTGTAATGTTTTGCCCTCCTTCTCTCTCTTGCAAAACGCTCACCGGATCTTCGGTAGACCCTTTTCCAATCGTCTTTACCAGAGTCAGAGTACTACCTTCCATTAACCCATAATACAATTCGCTTCCTGGGCGCTACTGCGCGTTACTGCAATGATTTCGAAGGTCAAGCGAAAACCTTTTGTTATTTTCAAAAGCGAACGGTGTGTACTTTAGTTAATTTTTACCTATGTTCGCAAACTACATTTTATTTAATAAGCATTTGGATTCAAAGTGAAAATGTAGGGAGTGCGCGATTTCTTTAATTTTAATTGTATTCGGTATTTGATGCAGTAAATCGTGTCCACGCGAGATGACAATTGTATTTAACTGGCCTCAGTTATTCTTATCAAATCTTTTCACAAGACGAACTGGTCCTTTAAAGCTTTCATTACTTCATCTTATGAATTTCGTCAGTTTATCGCATCACTAATCTTCGAAATTTTCGAACCCTCTGTTAAGGTTTCTTTGTAAGAATTATTTGATTTCATCAAAAGTTCGACTGGTTAAAATCGGAATATATCTTTACGTATTTCTTTCCGATTTACTAAGTAAAGTAAAATTGGAATAAAATACATTTACCGCAAATGATAAGAAATCGCGTTATTTTTTTCCTAACAAACTAACGAATTAACGGACTACTTTACGTAGATAGATGAAGACGAAATTTCAGGGGTATGAACATTGAATGGAGTCTCTCAGTCAAGCGATCTATGGAACGTACTTTCATCTTACTTATGCATTACAATGTTATTATATTTGCAATTACAGCAATTAAACTTAAGTTAGCTGAACTCGTTTGCACGAAAACTAAGTCCCTTTATAAACACATACCATTCATACATATACTTGCAGGTAGAGATATACACAATATTTACAAAAACAATTGATCACACAGAAGCGACTGAGTGTTACCGACAACTTGTTTCATATGTAAATTGCCGTATAAATATTATACATATTGCGGTAATAATGATTGCAATTTATGGTAATTCAATAATTAAAACACGTAAGACAACTGTCTGAACTTAAAGCGAACATTGAATACCCAACATTGCATGGTTACTTGCCATCGAAAGATACCAGATGTGTTGTTCATATCGCTGATGAGCATCATGGAAGAATACAGAGAAAAAATTGGAAGTAAATCAATGTGTCCGTCCGTTGCTCTTCTAATCGTATAGTATAAAATTTAAATGTAACTTACATTCCATTTACATTCCACTCTTTGGCATATATGTGTAGTGGATGCGTGGCAAATGCGTCCATAAAAAAGTGGGCATGATCCACTCGCAAGTACTTGTGTAATAGGAAGAAGCTATTTCTTAAAATCCACAGAAACGATGCATATATACCTTTGGTCGATTTAAAAGCGATCCTGGCGGCCCTAAACGTCAACAATTTGCGAAAGAGTTTCCAACCATCAAAAGCTGAATAATTACTTTATTATTATTATTCATTTAGCCAGAGAGACAAATTCAAAGAGTAAAGTTCTACAGCTCTGGCATCTGAGGCTACCGGCCTTAGTGAAAAATATAATTTTATAGGGTCTCGGCTTACATTCCAGGAGATCTCCGATTTCTTTCAGATGTTTTAGCATCACTTTGGAAGTGAATCAATAGTACGCGCTCAAGTTTCTGAAAATTCTACCAAGTCTGCCTGCGTCTGAGCCGACACTCATGCTGGTTAAAGCCCGAAGGATGAGTATATATATAAAGCGAATCCGATGAAAACCTGCCTTAATGTTAATGTATTTCATAAATTAATGATTTATATAAAGAGTTTTTTTTAGAATTATAGCAAACGGAAAGTTTAAGTTAGTAGATGTACGTCCTGATGCGATGAACATAAAAAAAGAGAAACTGTTTTAATACAAATGTGGTTTTTCGGTTAATTTATCTTTGTTACAATGAAACGGGATATGGTTAAAAGCAAACATACTTTTTTAAGCGTTTCCGCTGAATTAATATGAAGTGATTAAATTTATGTAACAGGAGGGAAAAATTGCGTAATAATTTAAAGTTAAAGACCTGCACAACTCAACAGATATGGTTTTGTTACGAACCTTTCAATGCAAATAAAGATTTCCTTTGTGAAAAGAGTATGAAAAACAATGTAAGCCGTTTTACTTTCAGGAACATTGTGTGTGAGTTCTGCGCGACATTCAAGAATACGACAAAATAATTATTCTTAGTGTTGTTAATAAATAAATAAATATAAAAATGTATGTAGCTGTGTGCGTCCCTATGTTTCTTTTTTGTATGAATTAGCTTTTGGCTTCCACTACACATTCACAGGTAGGTAATCCTTTCAGAGCCACGGTTGACTGCTACTTGTGATAAGTATTCTCTGCATCCGTATATATGTGTGTGTGCGTTTATGGGTCGTTTTTTATACCAAAATTTCTAAATTACTTGCTGGGAAATTAAATGAAATGTTTTGCGTTTAGCTCCATGAATTCTGTGCATTGCTTACTCATCATTGGTTTCAATAAGCGTTCAGTAGTTAAGCTTAACTTTAATTGGTAAAAAATTTCGCTGATAAGTAATCTTCAAATGTATAAAGAAGATGAGACTCACGCTAAACTTCCACCGAATGATTTGATATTTTTTAAAGAGTACGTGACACGTCGATCGTACAAATGATAATGACAGCAATAGAAAGAATTAATCAACGTAAAATGCGAATGACTCAACATATACACATGTATACATATTAAATATATATATAAAGAAGCTCAGAACCTTGACTAGATATATATGTAAACTTTATCAAAAATATTTAATAGAGTCATTTAAAATTTTAATGCTCGAAGAAGGTTTCATTAGCCAACCGACAAGACCAATAAGAACAACGTCTAAGCTTACCTTTATCCTTATCATTCTAAAAAGTGACATTCCGTACGTTGTGTACGATAGTCAATCTACAAATAAGAGCAGGTAAAAATGTATCATTGTCGAACAAGTGAGGCCATTGCATATCGGCATATATTTTTCATTTGTCTTCGCGAAAAAAACTTGAGAGTTATCCTTTGTTGCCAGAGATGGAATATAGTTTAAATTTAGCGAAAATAATTACCTTACTAAAGATCTTATTATTCCTCATTTATTTACGTTACAAAGTACTAAACATAAGACCTTGTTGCCTTATAAGAGTTTACATATTTTCTTAAAAAGCCTGACATGATGCGAAGTCGAAACAACATCTTACCTAATTGGTCCAAAATATTTATGCCGATCAATTTTCAAAGAAATTAGAAATACTTCCTATATAAAGACTTACTTTCCTTGGAAGGCCGTTCAAAATGTCGACCTGCCTGATACCAAATTTCTAACATCAACTTGTAACGCCGCATACTGTTACTCAGGGATGCTTGTCAATATATTTTCCAAATAGAAAGTTTTTGAAAATAAGACGTTGTTGACGACGTCATCTTGCAAATGTTGCGATCCATGCCATTTGCAATAGGATTATACTTTGAACCTAAACGCGACTATATAGCAAATTTCATCGAAATATCTGAAAAATTGCGAAGCTTTGGTTTAACATATTCTGTGTCGATCTACATATTAAAGTCATTTTGCGCGTCAGGTAAAATTCCACAAACTTAACGCATCTTTAACGCAACATATAAATGAGAACAAAAATAGAGAGAGAAAACTTTTGGAAAACACTAACTAAAAGTCAAGCAAACGGAAGTTAATTTCTGAAAAAAACTACGTTAACCCTTAAGAATCGTATAATCTTATGCAAATAGGCTTTGGTTTTCTACTTAGAAAGATTAACATTATGACAATTAGCTGAAATGCAGTACAAGGAATTGGCCGGAAGTCTACCAGAGGTAACAGATAAAAAAACGTGCCTTCTTCGAATAAGAATGAATCTTTGTGCCCAATATAAGTTGGAAGCTCCGCTTATCCTTATCGATATATTTTATGGATTGTTACTTATTAATAGTTTATTTGGGCATATCGGGCCTTTGTTCGTTCAGTGAAAATCGCCTACAGGTATATGAGTCAAGATTAATTTTCTGATGTCAAAGTTGCCAACATTTTTTGTAAAACAGTTGCTGTGAGGAATCCCTAAAAAAAATTCGTGGTTCCATTATATCTGAGGTCATTGTTGATGTGAGAAGCCCCGAGTTCATTGTGGGCTATGCAGGCTCATATCTCAGACTAATCATTTGAGTCATCTTACAGCACCATCCATGTCGCCAGGCAGGGAAGAACGACTACTTATATCCATACACAATTACTTACCAGAACATTTTCTTACGATCTTGAGTACAAAATTAAAATTTACGAGCACCGATCGCTATATGTAAAAAGTATAATTTTGCAAACCTTTCAAGGCATTTAAGAGTTTTCACGCTTTTAGAGATTGAAAAAAAATTTTCAATACACCTAAGGAATGATGACTCTTATGACACTCTTGTTACTACAGTTAAGTGATTAGACTGGAAATTTATGAAAAATGTACTTATCTATTGTGCTATACAAAGTTTATTTTGGTTAGAAAAGAGAGAAAGAAACACGGATTTAATGACCAACATCTTGATAAAATTCAATCAACTTCTGCAAAAAAAAAAAAAAAAAATGAAAAAAGAAATTTTCTGCTTCTCTTTATCAAAAAAGATTATAGAGTATAATAAAAAAGTAATTATATTCATAGATACTCTGGCAAATGTGGGACTTCACCGCATGGTAGTGAGATACAGCACAGATTTGGGAAATTTTTTTCTTATTTTACACATATAACCGTTGGTTTCTATATGATTAACATACTGGGTCAGTTGTGATAAAAGTTAAATAAAATAGAAAAAAAAAATATGTACACAAATCTACACTCATTGAAATTGATTAATCATCGTTATCATCATTATTGGCAAACAGCATTCATTTGAAAGATTGCCAAAGAACATCAGCATTGAGAAAGGAAAGAAAACCTCAAACAAATATAATGCACATAAATGCCAAAACCAGAGAATTACTTAGAAAGTTAAAGCATCTATTGGGTATATATATGTATATATATATTTGTGAACATATCTTTCGACAGAGACAACCATTGCATTGCTGGAATGAAGTATGTTAAGCAACCGAGATTTTATTGGATTTATACATACATACATATATATATATATATATATATATATATATACACTCATATAAATACATACATGTATATATATACGTATAGACAAGAAATTTCTTCAATCATAAACACTAATAAACGTTTGGAAGCCACAGAGCGACGGAACAAATGTTGGTTTGAGAAGCACTGCAATGTAAATGTTGGTCTTTTTAAGCGTACGAAATATCTGTCTGCATACGTACATATCTACAATATAGAATTTATCAAGGCCAAATGGTTTTGCTAGACTGAACTGAATTGAATAAATTATAACGAATTTTTTCTTTCTTCTCAATTTTAATAATGTTAATGCATAATGTATATATATATGTATATAATGTATAGATATATGCAGAGTGTGTATATGTTTATCAGATTTGAATATTCAGGCGTTATATTTAATATATTTCTGACTTTCCGTTCTACATTAGTTCAAGTTTAACACTAGAAGGCAGGCATGGTTAAATATTTCGTTGGTAATCTGTTAAACCGCAATTAAACTTCACAAGCTAAGGAATTCATGTGCTTGGGCTTACGCAGACCTTCAGTGCATTCAGTTTCCAATTTCGTTTATTCTTTTATGGAAAGTAACTTTAATAGTAGCTGCCGAAGAAACAACAAAACTACACAAAATGCGGCCTTCAAATCATCGACTAAAAGATCTTGACTTACATTCATTGCATTCAAACAATTCATATATACAAACGTTCATTTACTGAGACTTTCTCTGTTATTGGAATCAATATTTTTAAAGACCAACTGACGATAACAACATTGTTAGCAGACGGCTTCGCTTCGTTTACTCAATTTACATTCATCTTGGGCAATGATTAGGCTCAATACTTGTTAGACTAACTTATTTGACTTGCCCTAGAACTCGTTCAGATTAGCATTTGAAAATAATTGAAGTTATCCCCACTTTGAGGATTAATAGTTTTTAGACGCCGCCCGTATACCGTGCGGTAGTTAATAACAATTCTGCTCAAGTCAGATTATAACTTTGCTTTCGTTTGTTATATCGTTTTCTCTTTTTCTGAACTCTTTATAAAAATTGGAATTAATATATAAAAAATAATCTCGCAAAGAAAAAAAAAAACCTAAGCACAAAAACAAGCAGCTCATTCATGACTGTAACTTTTAACAATAAACTGAAAGCCGAAAACAAAAATATATAAGAACGTTGTATGTATGTGTTGCACATCGCAACGAAGCGTAAACACCCTTCAAGAAATGGTATAAATATATTCGCAATGTTTTCCCTTGAAGCATGACCGAACCATAGCAAGTGCTGGTCATCATCCCGGACCTATACCATTGCGAGATAAAATTGTTTCTTGTTTTTTGCAATTATGGGCGTTTTTATAATATATCCCGCTAGACCTGCAACTCGGTTCGTTGCCGTAAACTACGAACTTACGCATCGAGTTCCAAGTTTGATTTTTGCCAAGAACACATGGCAAGCAGATGGACATAACCAATATAGAGCATGTTTAATGATTTCTTTTTTGCCGTGTTTTCAGTGTTCATAATGCCCAATTTCAAACGTGATTTATAACCATAAAGTGAGAATAGTGCTACAAAGCTCCAAACAACTATCCCGGTTTTGGAACAGTAAGAATTCTAACAACTGACGGGATGGGATCGATATGACTATAACAATTAGACAAAGGGACTGCATAGTTTTTTATGGAATTCCAAATTGTTTGTAGGCTGATCACGCCCACTTCTAAATTAGATATTTAGCTCTAGAAAAGAACGCACAAGAGCAGCTTCAGCCTTTTATTTGATTTTTGCGCCCATGCGACTTTTAAAAGCATAAAAGAACAACAAGAACGATGAACGAATGGACGAACGGCCGAGATTGAGGACGAGAAGAGAGTTTTGTCGAGCTACAGTGTTACGAATACATTGTTTTTATATTTTTTTTTGACGTTTTTAATAATTGGAGTCATTGTCAATTTTTATGTTATCAAAAGAGAACATATGCGACATAAAATTTAGTGGGAGTATCAATTGGCGATTAGACGAAGGAACATACTTTAACTAATTAACAATATTACGCTTCTTGGCATCATTAAAGTGCGATTGATTGTTACATCGCGGATAATCCGATCTAGCATACCGGTATCATTGGGTAAGTGATATAACAATTAAGAAAATTCGCTAAGCCTTTACTAAATCAAGCCAAATACTTGATACCCTACCTCATGACTCGGTTGAAAGATGTTAGCTGACTTTATGAACATTATTCTATTAGAAATTTTTCTCAAACCCAAACGCCGCATTTCTTTTTTTTAGTTTTCTCTTTTGTTTGTGTAGTTGTGTCAAAAATTATCTCGATATTAATACACCGCAACGTAAAATAAAATATATGCTTTAGTAAAACTATACTTCGACTTCTCATAATCATGTGTACGGTCGGGAAGGTAACATTCTGTTCTAACCATGATGTACGATGTAAATCATATGTCAGAGATTTCATTCACTTATTCGTTCACTGACTTACGTGTCCAGAATTCAACCGACAATCGGATATATATACAGAATGATTATTAAAAAGTTTTAAAAATACATATCCTACATATTGCCGTTGTTGTTTTTGTTTCTGTTCTTATTTTTTTCAACAACTTATGATTAAGTTCTAATGAGTTTTGGTATTAGTGAGCCAAAGCAAAGCTAACGAGTAAGCGAGCATTGGCAGAATGCATGCGCGCTGTGCAAAATATGTATCAAGGAAAACCAGTTCCCGGAATCACAATTAGATAAGTGGGTTTCATAAGCAGCACAACAACAACAATAACTTTACCATACAATTGTTAACTGTTGACTGTTGAATGTTGCTTTGATTGTGTTTGCTTCTTTAATGTGTTTTCATTCATTTCACGTTGCTATTATTGTGTTTCTATTAACTTCTGACTGACTTTGAAGTTTAATGTATAGTTTTATACATAATATATACACATAGATCTGCGTCCGCGTCTTTTTTTATTATAGATATATACAGGAAATGAAAATGATTTGCTCCTATTTAAATATTGAGCATTAGCTTTGAAGGAAATGAGAACAGGAACATCTATTAATATTTATTCAACAATCTATTTCAGGGATTAAGGTAATAATGCAGAAATTATATAAGTTAAGATAGCCTAGAAAATGTTACGACTCCTTGACGTTAAAAGCCGTGTTACTATTTCATTCAATTATTTTGTACATAACAACAATATCTATTAGCATATTGATGCTCATTATCGTTAATTCTGTTACTAAGTTTAACATTTCTTCCTTTTTTTATTTACGGAATAAAAAATTTTCTTCGTTTTTATCTATAATAAAATTATGTGTATGCTTTCTTCGTAAATTTAATAAAAATTTTAAAATTAAATTTGAATATGCAGACATTTACTTACCACTAAACTTGGCATACATAAAATGATTGCATGATCCGCACACATTCTAATAATTTCACATTTTCGCTCATTTCGCTCATTTTGATTTTATTTGCAATTATAATAACAACACTACAGCTGCGTAAAAGGTAAGCTCTCTCTGATTTTGCTAATACTCGTCGTTGTTTCCTCTCGCCCTCCTTTAGGTATTTGTGCTTTCATAGTTATTTTGATTAACGAGTTCAAGTGACTTTTAACACATCTCCCACGATTCGAGAATTTGCGATTACGATTTGTGAACCTTAACGATAAATGCAATGAAAACTTTTGTGCTAAATTATGATGAGAAAATTTATAAAACAATTTTCTACAAACATATTATTAGTTATTATTAGCGGAAAAAAAGATCACAAATTCCCATTAGTTATATTAAACTTTCTACTGCATCTTATGATCATTCTGCTAGAACTTCGAAGACACTTTAAACTTGTACAAAAAAGCAAAAAAAAAAAAAAAACAAATGAAAACTCGCGCTAGGTCGACCACAGCACACTTCTTTGTTTGGCCGTAAAACAGAAAAAATAGAATCCGTTCTATATGAACTTAATATTACGGAATTGTGTATTAAAAAGCGGACCTTTTTGCAAATAAAGGCTTGCTTTTCGTAAGAATGGGTGCGCCCAAGAGGTTTTGATATTGAAGTACGTGTTCGAAGCTCAGCGCAGTTGACTTTTATATCAAGTTTCTATTATTGAGCAATTTTCAACCTAACACATTGAAATCTAAACTTTTCTGGTCTACAAAGGATCAATTTTCATACAAATTTTTATACAGGACAGGATCCAAAAATAAGCCGAGATGATCCAAACATGGCATACTTGAATTTTTTGTGATCTTAAATTACTGTTATGATCCGATTTTCATCATGAAGCATCGAAAATTAAGCCTTCTTGTTATATGAACGTCGTTTTTATCGTTATATAAGAGAGGGTTCAAAAAATTGCCTCGGCCGGTGCAAAGTTTTCCTATTAATTAGGAACACCGATATACCATTACTTAGCCACTTTTCTCGAGATATTTTATAAATTGCAAGCCTGTAGCTTCAAGACAAATTTATACGGACAGGCATGAGGTGATGGCACTTGTGATACAAAGGTGTGCTAGATTTGTACGGACATACGTAACATCCAGAAAGACTTGAAATACATCCTTCTTTTATTACATCGATTGTCTGTGTGTCTGTTCACCTGTTCACTCTTCTTTCTTGTATTCAACCTACAGGTCGTAATATTTGAGATATTTTGATGCACTTTGGTAAACTATCGTGTTTTGACTCAAGGACAAATGCTATTGAAAATGGGTCGAATCAAATCACTTTTTCGGCTACTTCCCATATAAAGGCTCTTTTTGAAAAGTGGTTATATGAACATCTGTAGGGTACTTCAAGGTAATTAATGATGGGCTGTTGCAACTTTAGCGTTTTTATTTATTTTATTCTTGAAAATATATCATAATTTTATATAATTTATATGATACAGAAAGTCAGTTGGGTTGTTATAAATATGTGTGTCCATCGATTTGATCTCTTGGAACTGCTTACCTGGCCGTTCTTCCCTTTTAGTAGTTAATGCAGACAATTAATTACAGTTTCGCAGAAATATTCCACTGGAGAAGTTCCGGGAATTATCAATAACAAAATAAAACTCTTCTTCATTATACTGAATTTCGTTGTCTTCTAACCAAAGATTGTAATTGAAGCCAATATAAGGGAAGGCAAGGAGAAGTTTTGTTAATTTAGAAGTACGTACAAAATAGCATCAATTACTGTTTAAACAAAAACAACAAACGAAATGTAAAACGAATACAACGTTGCAGCGTGATGCTATTAACGTAAATGCGCCTGGTTTTAATACATATTCTGTAGATGTGCCTAAACTTTATATACTACTAGATGCATAAGAGCGGTGCGAAGATGTAATGTCGGGGAGAACCAATGCGGATGCTTGATACAATGCCTCAGTTCAAGGGAACTTTTGCCCATACAAATGATGAAAATGCAAGAGCAAGCAGTTAAAGGGCTGCTAATTAAGAGCGCTACTATTTTTATTGCTAACAGAAAAATGAAACGTCTCCGCGAGCATACCAGTCTTTATTTTGAATACTCTAATGCTATCTCTACGTATTTAGTTTTCTTTGTTATTAGCTACAAATGCTTTATCAAACGATCATATCAAACATTGCACCTCATAATATTTTTCTTATAATTTTGTATTTATTAGCAATCATAAAGCCCTAGTCTAGGGTACATATATACTTTAGTATAAATTATGTGCATAGGAAGAACTAAAGACTACTCAACCGATCATTTTGCGTTAGCACTAATCATTGTAATCGTCAATTACCATTACCGGACGAATTCAGGTGTTGAACAATAAGGCCAATCTTCTCTTAAGAACATCTCGAGAGGAGGAGGAAGAGGAGGTGGATCACAGATTCAGCGACAAGAAAAATTAATATGATAGAAGCTTCAAGTATAAAAATAAGTTACTGATCGTTGTTGTATTCACGACAAAACGTTCTCTTTGGAAGTCAAACCTTTTCATCGTACTTATAGCTGGCCGAAATGCAGACAGTACTAAGAATTATAAACTATTTTAAACATGTAAACTGATGAGCTAAAGCTCTTGATATCATTCTATCAAAACTTGGTAATTTTCGCTGTAGTAGTCACTATGTGTATCAATTTTTATACGAAATTCTCGCGGAGCACTAATTGCTTCTATACTCTCCGCCGAAGGACAGGCTTATATTCATTCTGTCGGAAGATTTGCAACACTTGCAAGAAGCTCCATCGATTCTATAAAGTATATATGTATTCTTGATAAGCACAAAATTTTAAACCGGTCGAAGCATATCCGTCTGTTTTCATCCTTCTGTCGACCTGCCCGTGGTAAATATTCTGCTTGTTGCAAAAACGAAGTCGGCTTCAAATTTATCTTGAATATTGGAAATTGTTGCGCACAGTTTGGGCCTGGTAATGAGTCAAATCGGTCAAAGGACACACTCGCAGTAGATATTAAAATCTCTTGAAAAGCACGAAACTTGCAATTATTTTGCTCATTAGTCATAAATCTCTCCTTCATTATATCATAGTGGGTAGATGGTGGGGGGTGGTTGTTTGCTTACGGTATCTAAGATCCAAAGGAATGCAAACTTAGTTAACATTAACTCCTGTACTTCTGCTCACGAGTTTTATAATTAGAAATCTATAAGATGTAAGCCATATTTTCGGACGAAGAGTGTACTACAAGTAAGAAAATGGACTAAGTGAATATATCTAAATTTTTCACACAACTCGGTTAAATGTAAATAAATTTTCTATAATTAATTAAAACCATCAATTTAATTGATATATTGATATCCTGCGGAGTTAGCCGTTGACGGTATGCTTTTATTTGTGCAAATAATTAAATTTTTAATTCTTGTTTATCTCTCTTTTACTTTTTTATCCTCATTACTACAGCATATTGCAAGTTTACTAGTTTTTGTGTTTAACGTTTTCCTTTTTATTCATTTTTTTTTATTTATTTTATTTTATTTTCTCTGGTTCCTGTTTGCTCATTAGCTCCCAGTTGGTTTGCAATTTTCCACAAAATGTCACAATAATTCATTAACTACATTTTTCATTAAAACTAATCTCATAGTCTTGTTCAGTTTTTCTTTTTCAACTGCTTAAACTCTTTCCACTATTATTGCTACTACTTGTACTAAAACTACTACTACCACTACTTACTACTACTGCAACTTGTACACTATCATTGCCTGCGTTTGCTGTTTTGCACTTCTTTAAACGATGTTGTTATTGTTTATATATGTGTAATACATTCCATAACAAACAGAATGTTAAAGACGAAAGCTGACTGAGTTACTACCGCAACTAGTGGTAAATGAGCATAAGGTGATTGTGGTCGAGTCGAGTGGGGTTGGTTGGATGGCATGGTATTTTAGGTGTGTGTTCGATCCCGAGCAAAAGATGGAGGGATGGTGTTCTTGAGGAACTGAATGAACTAAGGTATTAACGTTTTAAATGACAATTTAATTGTTGTACGCTTGCATATGTCACTTGCAATGACAAAATAATTTAATTATGTCAACTAAGATTACCTTGAAGTCGTGGCGTGGTACACACACACTTATGCATGCATATATCTTATAAATAGCTAACATGCATGCTCAGTCTGTGTTCGATATAAGAACTTGTATAATGCTTTTGTTTTTTATTTTTTTTTATTTTTTTAGTTTCCTTTTGACTTCAATTTCAAGATTTCTTTGCCAACACGATGGAGCAAAACGCATCAAAAAAAAACAAACAAAAAAAAAAAAAAAAGGATAAAGGCAAAAAAAATGTAACGTAATAATAATAAGAATAAAAAGAAAACCTCTCCGCTGCGTTTAATATTATAAAGCATCTTGACGTAGTTGAATTTGTATGCGTGAGTGTTGGTACTGAACAGCAATAAAGCATTACCGCCAAGTCAACAATATGTTACACGATAGAGGAGACGCATTATATGAATTCCATTCGATTGCCAGGTTTCATTTCGTTTCATTTCGTTTCATTTTCTTTCACTCTAAACTTATTAAACAGCAAGAAATTTTTATAACCACCAACGAATAAAGGAAGCATATCACACTTTCCATAAGCTTTACAAAGCACGTTTAAGCATCTGTTTTTGGTCGCAATCCGTAAACAAGCACTTCGTGCACAGCACTATATTTCATTGGTCGAGACCTTATTTATTTAAGACAAGTGCTCCTACAGATAGTACTTTCATGAGGCTAAAGATGTGTGTCCCACTCGGCAAAATGGAGATGTCCCCTCGAAATTTTGGTAGAACCATTGAAAGTTTTTGTGCACAGATTAATGTTGAAAGCGACTCAAACTGACTAAAGGACACCTTTGCAGCGCAGCACAAACATAACTGAGATGACCTTTGCTTTCCGGGGTCTTTAAATATTACTCGTACACTACAACAAATATACGATAAAGATTTCCACGTTTATTCTACCTAAATTGTAACTATCAGCCCCTCCCCATATAGAGGATGTAAATTTAGTTGTTTCGACTTTTTTGTTTTTTGTCTTTTTTGAAGATAAGTATGGTGGGCATAAAAGATTCGCTCACATTCGAAAAAGATTTTCTGACTTTTTTATTTTCAACGTACGATCACTAACCTGAGAAAGGCCCGATGTAATATCCCATAATAAAAATTGACTTGGCTAAGTAAGGAAGGTAAAAAACAAGGTCTCTGTACTCGCCTGAGGCACCTGCATCGTATTGCCCGCTTTTCCTTCTGAGAAAATGTACATTTGCGGAAAGTCGATTTGATTCGTTCGGCGAACGAACTGAATGTGCCACTTACATAAATACCAGCAGGTTTATTTCGATGTAAGCCACATCTCTTCTTTGCGTGTATCTTAATGAACTTATTCTTGTACTCTTCGTTCACACGTTGATTACAGTGCGGATAATGTCCAGACGTGACATATAGTCGCTACGATGATACCGGAAAGAAAATTATCAGTAAGCCGCGTCTTCCGCAATATGTGGAACAATAAATAGGCTTTCTGGGTACGCTGTTTGTCGAACAGCTAACTTTGCAAGCTACTGACGTTGCCGAGTAAAACTTTTCCTCATTGCCTTGATTGCAGCTTACAGCGTGGCGTCAAGATGTACTAATAGGAGGCGTGAGCTCAAGTCGTTAGATTTTAACAAAATTGCGCTAAATGTCTGGGAGGGCATGCGAAGCTCACCTTAAGGTGAATTGTTTGAGCCAGTGTTCACTTTCGTACCAATGGCTAAAACATAGTGGTATCCCAGATAAACCACTCAATTGGGTATAATCTGAAAGGTTTCCTTTTTTAATATGATCAATTACTCAGGGGATGTTCAATGATCAATTACCCAGGAGATGGGATAATGCTTGCTAGTTTTAAGACATCTATTGACCGTCGATGTATTTGAGTTGACGTTTTTCCTTTCGTCCTTTATTTCGTCTGTTGTTGGTTAGCTTGATGCAGCAAGAGTTGGGATGGAAAGCTAGCATTTATTGTTTCACATCTTAATTAAAAGCGAACTTGACAAACCCTCAAATGCTCCTATAATAAGTTATAGCTCAACTTATAATTTATAGAAGGTATTCAAGTAAACATCATTTCAAACTTTTAATAGGGTTATCGAAGAGTTTAGTTCAGAGAGCTTCGTAATAGTCGGGGTCATAAAAAAAATTTCAGCACAAACTCTTTACCACCTAAGGAGGTGCACATCGAAGATTCGCTACAAGGCAAACTGAACTTTCTTATCGTTGCCCATTTTCTCTTTGCTCTTCCATTCACTCTCTTCCGCCCGCGTACTTATCTCTTCGGCTTCTCGCTCCCTTAGTAAATTTCATATTATTTCATTCTTGCTCATTTGTTGTTGCTGTTATTCTTATTAGTACATAACCATTACTTAAGTTTTAAGTTTAAGTTAAATTGTCATGGCATGCAATAAACTTTTGTGTTGTCCTCTTAAATGCCGCCTAAGCCGCCACTAGTGTTGTATTTGTGCTCATTCATCTGTTTTTTTCGTTTATTCCTCTTTTTTTATTCGTTTAGTTCGTTTATATGCCGCCACCACTAGTAGTAAATAAGAGCAAACATCAGCATTAACTTGGCTGCATGTACGGACAAAAGGCGGACGGGGTATACAGAGTGGAAAAAGGCAGACAGTGCTATTGCAGTGCAGAGCAGAATGTCGTTGCTCTGGCAACAGGGTTTAATGTAATTTATCAAATCCATTGACATTTCAGAAACATTTTAGAGGTATTTATTGGACAACAACAATAACAAAAACAATAACAACAACAACAACGATGACATTAACGTTCCCTTTCATTTTTTCTGCAGGAATCGCGAAGAATTTAAAGGAAGAATTATAAAAACAACAACAACAATAATAACAACAAAAACTTGAGCAATTTGAAAAACTTGTATTTAAAAAAAGTAAAATAAAATTATATGTTGTCTAATTGATTAACCACTAATTGAGTTATTAAGACGTTACTCATTAGTTTTGAATTTATATCGAACCGGATGCAAAGTATAAAGTAAAGGAACGCTAACCCTGATTTAATTTCCACTTCTCCCTGTTCTACTAGTTTAACTACCGTGAGAGTGCATCAGTCAATTTAATCTTAAAAACATAAAAAATTAAGCCTGATAGCAGGTAATCTTGATTTACGTTATATACATAAGGATCATTTTGGTCATCCGGTGAACTAGTACTAATAGTTAAAACTAATTGATCTGGGGCCGATTTACGGTTTTTGATACGATATGATCGCAGTTTAGCTTGATAGTACGCGACTGTGTTCAAATCGAGTTGGGCTTCCTGTTCGTTGTGTCGTAAGCTATCGAGAACTCTCATCCCGTAATACACACTCGATAACAAGTTTGTTCAAGAAGGAGAACCATAAACCGACTCATGGATGAACATAAATCATGAATTCACTTTAAATGAGTCCAAAAACACTTACATTCAACCGAAGTGTAATTATTCGAATATTTCAAAGTGACCTCGAGTGAGAAAGCATTACTTCCACCATTAAACCATTAAAACTGATTAATGCATGTCAAGCGTCTCCAGCGGAAAAAATGCGACGTAAACAGCAATTTTCGTTAAGAGCAGTGTTTATGTGAGTTGCGCTTTCGTGCAGGAGCTCGTATGTCGCGCTTCGTTTAAGAAAAAAGAGGACAAAACGTGTGTCTAAGTTGATCTCTGGTGGCTAAAAGAAGAAAAAAGTTAGATGATGACCTCAATTAATTTTGGTTGCGTATCCCCTACCCACTGACCGTGGATTTCGCCAAGGTGTACTACGAACTTCCGCTATCCGCAAAACGTAGGTCGTGAATCTTCGTAAGCAGCACGCACCGACACGTCAGCCTACCAAAATGACATTCAAAGTTGCTGTGTTTTCGAACAAAGATGGAATTGTCCTTAATGATGTATTGACGACACTATGGACCAACGTAGTTTTGGTCTTATTATAATATCACAAAATTTCGAGAAAATTAGAGTTTTTTATTCCTACACAGGTTGGAATCATCACTTGCTGGTTTTGTTTACGTATTTTTCACACAACCTTCAGATGTACTTTTCTTTCTAGATGGCATGGAGATTCGTTCGTCGATTATGTTCCTTGGCCAGCAACAAAAAATCGAAATATTTTGTGTTACTAATGCTGCTGAACTTAAACAATTGAAACTGTTGCTATTTAAGGGTTGAAAATTAATATTTCCTCATACGGGCATGATCAAGTAATTTGCAATATGCAATAAAAAGACAGAATTAAGTTATTTGGCGTTAATAACTTAATTAAGTTTAATGGATAATTAAATTATTTAAAAATACAGGATTCGATTAGAGAGGTTAATTAAGTTGAAGTACCGCTTAGACTTACAACTGTTTGACACCTACAAACGAGTAGCTAAATGTAGCAAATTTATTTAAGTCGTACAACTTTAAATGCCTATAATACCTATAAGCACGCAATCGGACGTTTCCGGCACTTTGATTCTGTTCTTCCCTTTGCTCTCCAAAATCTTTTAATTTTTATAAATTTTAAATTGACAAAGTATGCATTTTAAAGACTGTCGCACTCTGGCATTTGAACGCGAGGCTATTGAGTTTTTAGTCGCAAACTCCTTCGTTACACGGCTAAGTATACTGCAAAATTATTCCCACATTCCCGGAATCTATTCGTAATCCCTGCCATCTTTCAACGTAGAAAAAGCGGGACAAGATTCCAGTTATTTTCTTTAATTTTATCCAAATATGGGATATGTACAGGTGAAAAACTTAATACAAAAACTATTTTTGATCAACTTTCACTGCAAGGTATCAATCTGGAAAGTAGCCGTAAGCTTTTGAATGTCTTTCTGTCCACTCGATTCCGCCGATTCCGAGGGCATGCAATCTATTCGACATTATCTTGTATATAGAAATATATGCAAGCATATGTGAGTAAGTCTGAGCACATAATACATAGTCGGATATAACCAAAAGATATACCTTATCCGTGCATCCACCAATCAGGTAAGAACTTTCGAAGAAATAGTTTTCCAAGTTACATGATTTGATTGAAATACTTTTACGAATCTTTATGAAATAAATAATTTTAACAAGCTTATAAGTACTTTTTCAAATAAGTTCAATGCTTTCCCCACAGAATAAGACGTTTAATTAAAGAAAAGAATAAAAAAAAAATATTTTTTTTCTTTTGCTTTTAATGAAAAATTGCCATATAATTGAAATTATAGCATTTAACGAAATCATTTAAAGGAAATCACTTGAAATCATGCTCAAATCACAACAATAATAAACGCACATACACACGCATATATATACACACACAGCTAAACATGCAATGCAACCGCAACGACAAACTATAAAGTAACATAACATAATAACAACTACTTACAACTTTTTGTTATGTATTTGTATTTTTCTCGTTCGTAGTTAGTTAAGTTAATATACATTTCATGGCAGCAATTAGCCTTGTTTTCAAAAATGCATTCACTTAACGATTATTAATGTACAGCAAGCACACCATCTGCAAACTGAGCAACAACAATAATAATAATAGTAATAATAACAACAAAATCACAAAAATACAAAAAGACAAAAAAAAAGGAAAAAATTGTTGTACAATAAACGCATGAAAGTAACGAATGTTGGAGTGTTTTAGGGGATAAACTACGTCTCTTGGCATATTAACAATTTATTAAGCTTTTATTTTGTTGTTATTGTTACAGTTGTTGTTGCTGTTGCTATTGCTGTTTGCAAGCTAAGATTAAACGACATTTAATACCTGATGAAAGATGTTTTTCTACTCAACACAATGATTATCATTTGTTTGTAAGTTTTTATTTTTATTCTTCTTTTTTTTCCTCGCAAATCTTACTGAAACTTTAAATGCGATTTAGTGCTTAGCTTAGTTGTGATTGCTTTTGCTTCGGCTCTCTTGTTAGTGTTGTATTTTAGTTTGTTGTGATTGCTGAAAATTTTCGTAAGGTAATCTAATCAAACACGCAAAAATAACAACAACAACAACAACAACAACAACAACGACAACAAAAACATACGAAGAAAATACTTTAAAGATGTGTAAATTCATAACTATCAACAAAGGAGAGGGAGCGAACGTAAAGCGGTCGGTATAATAAATTCTGACCACTTGTTTATTTTACAGCAAGACTTTAATCTACCACAACAACACAAAAAATAACGAGAAAAGAGCTTTCTTTAAGTTGAAGTGCGTTATTAGAGTATGTTAGTGAGATATAATATGTGAGATAAATTTTCAGATCGTGATACCAATTTAACCATGAATAAACATGAACATATTCACTTTATGCCAGCGCACACATTGGTGACTATAAAATGAATATGTTCGGGTATGGGTATGGGAACAAGGAAATGTGCTTACTCTCGACCTTAAAAATGCATCAGCAAAAAAAAAAAAAAAGGAACAAAATGCAATATTTTTTTATTGTTTAGTTAAAAGTAATTTTTGGTTAGCTTTACAGCACATATTCCGACTATCAATCTAATTAAGCGTAGCTTATCGTTTGTTTAATCTATTTACAAAAAAAGAAATACATATATATGTATATCCTTAAGGAAAAAGGAAAATTTTTAAGATAAACAAAATTTTGTAAGCATCTCTTTTACGTGAAATGTGGCATCCTAACCTTATAATGTAATGTCAATTGTACGTTGACGATGAATCCATTCTCAATTTGATCGTTGTGGAACGTCTTCTACAAATTCTAATTATAAATCTGTTATAAAAATGTCAATAGCAATGTTATCTTACTCTTCCTTTGCTCTCTGTAACATGACTTTTTCGGTTTCGATATTATACCATCTACAGTTTTCTCATTAATAGTTGGTGTGCTGCGTAAGTAGGTCTCGGAAATGAAACTAATTATATAATATATTAGTATAGCTATTAATAATAAAAAAAAAAACTAAAAAGGAAATTTAATAATCACTAAAAAAAACCCATAATTTGTGCAAATATAAAGGAATGCTCTTGTGTGTAAATTCGTGATTTTCTTATTAAAATATTTGCTATTAAAAGTTCGCCAATTTTTTTCTTCTTCTTATTTGAGTTTTTATAAGGTTTCTTTTTGCTTTTCTTAGCTCTTCTGTTTTCCTCTCATTGATTTACGGGTTGTTTAAATTCGTTGAGTTAATTAATCGCTATCGTTATTTTTTATAGTTACTAATCGTCATTTTAATAACGCGGACTTTCGAGAGAAATACAATCACATCAAAGAAACATTGGTAAACAGAAATATAAGTTTTTGCAATAAATTAAAAATGTAAAAAATCATTATTTGATTAGAAGTATTGTTTCATAAAGGCATGTGTTAATAAAAGCTACGACTTTAATAAACCAGTTAAGCGAAGTGTTCAAAAAAATGTTCGGTTATTTGTGAAAAGAGTAATCGACAAGTAGTGCCTAAATGGTTGCAAGCGAGTGTGTATTACGCGAAGTGAGAGCGCAATGTTTTTTTTTTCTTGCTTATAAACATAACTTGTATGCACTGTGATTCACTTTTTCTTAGTTTTTTTACGTACATTTACGCAACTATTGTCATTGCAATGCATGAAAGAATTAATTTTCTCTTTCAGTGAGACCCAGTGCGGACGGTAAGTTTTCTTTTCGGTTTTATAAGAGAGTATACTTTCTACGCTTTTACACTTGTATTTATATATTTTGTTCATGCATATATTTAAATTGAATTTATAAATATTTTGTCTGCTCAACATTTGTTACAAAAACACCCTGTAGGATATTGCATTATGTTTGCATTCCGTAATATGAAAACAGATATAATAGAATTCTTTCTGGCAGTAAACATGAATCCGAACATTGTATTTAAAGGGCATGAGGAGGCCTTAGAAATATCGTCACACTAGAGTAAAAGAGAGAGAAACTTTTAATTAATTAAAAATGCATAGCATAGTATATTATCTTAAACCACTCATTAAGTTTTTTGAACAATAAAATTCTTTCATTTACGATCCAGTTCAAAAATGATTGAGGTAGATGTCTATGATTGTCTATAAAATGGTGTCCGTTAAGATGTTCCTTTAAGCTTATCAAAATAAATTATATATAACTTTGATGAGATTGCATAAAATTTATTTCACTTTGCTTTGCAACAATCGCTCCATATTTTAGCGTGAAGCTAGAGGAAGTTTTGAAGTTAAGAATTGATTTACGAGCACGAGCCGCATCTATATGGACAACATTAACTAAAAAGCTCTGAAACAGCGCACAACATATACCAGGAGGATATATTTTCACTAAGTTGAAATAACAATTTTTCATTCAACCTTATTTATTTGAAAATGCGAGAAACGGTGAACGGTGAAATAGAAATGAAGATTTCTCTTTATCATTTTGAAGCAAGCTATACTCTAAGCCCGCCTTATGTGAATGTTTTTTTTTCAAAGGCACTCCTGTGTTTTTGAACGTAAACTAGTGTTTGTCATTACAGTAAGTATTTTTGCTTCTTCAACCAGGATTTTTAATTGAAAAATTCTTATTATCCATTTTGTACAGACAGATAATGTCATCCAAAAACTTGTTATTATACCTTGTTGCATCTAAAGCTTGAGAAAAATGTTTGATGAGGAGGAAAAAGGAGCCGGATGGTGGATTTAAAAATTCATTATTAAAATATCATACTTTTCAGAATATTATAAATGTAATCAAAATGTGTAAAGCCATTATAGCGGGTCTCCGTGCATCAACAAATACCAATATTGCACATTGTTTAGTACGGTAAATGACAATGAAAAAACAAAGCGATATATGGGAAATGGTTGAAGAAGTATTCTGGCCCGAACGCTTTCCCCTTGGTCAAAAACGCGTCAGTGCGTCAAACTTAGATCGATGCAGCAAGTGATTCTGATTCAGATTCAAAAATTGCGACCAGTGACTGAACGCAAGAAAATAAGAGCGGCAGACGGACAGGCAAGCTTAAATGGCTTCAAAAAGCGATTCTAAGTCGATCTGTATAGTGAAAGATGGGTCAAGTCGTTCTGGACGCTGCACACATTCGCCCCAATTATAATATATGCTTGTACCACATTTGATGTGGGGAATCAAATTTTGCGTTTGAATAAAAAATTATCTTTATTTTTTTGATAATTATTTTACTGCAATTTCTGACTTTTTCAAAGCTTAGTATGCCTCAAATCTAAGTCATATTCATATATTTGATAAATAAAAGATTTCTACTTCCCTGCAAACAAAGTAAATTGAAAGCATGAAAGCAACATACAAGTTCTGACGTTCTCAAAACTCAAAACTTTATCGGTTTTGCAATAACGAACATAAAATTAAATCGATTTAGAATTAACTTACATCTGATTATGTCAATAAGATAGTTGGCCAAAAACAGCAAAAAAAAAAAAAAAAAAAACGTGTTAAAGCAAATGCATTTTACTCTTTTTGTATGAAAACATAAATGTATTATTGATACTTACCATTATGTATCGTGAATTTTTAATTCATAAAATATCATAAACGTCACAAGCCACATGAAAAAACAAAATCTATTTTTGACATTAATTATATATGATTTCTACGTAATTCAAGCAAAAACTATTAACGCTTTTTTGTATATAATAGGACTTTTGTAAATAGTTTATTAATAAATAAATAGTAGGGAAACGTTAAATGTAATAAGTGTCCGTCCTGTATTAGTGATAATTGCTTAAATTATTAAACTTAAATATGTGCTTAACTTAAAATAGAAAGTAATTAAGCTAAAATCGCTCATTACGCTTATTTATTCGTAATTGATTTGAAAAAGAAAGGCGAGTAAGTATTTAAAGCTTGTTTACATCCATTTACAAGTGCCTTGTGTTTAATGGATTAGTTGGTACAGGAAGCCAAGTAATTTGTGTTAAGTAAAGGTTTTGATTATACCTTAACCGGCAAATGTATTGAAAGTAACTTCCAAATGCTTTAGTTTAGAGAACGGAACACCTGAAGACGAATTTTTAATACCCTTAAGTTTGTACATTACTAGGGAAGTGTATTGAGTGGTTCCTGTAAGCATATATTATATATATACATTATATATATATATTTTCCCAACTTTGCAGATGTTTTCGCTTATCAGATGACTTTTTTTTTTTGTACCCATGATCCTTTATTAATACGCTGACGGTCGGAAAAAAGTGAGAAAAACTTAGGGAAACGGTCGCGCCAAGTATATGTGTGCCTAATAGGTAAGCGTTATGCCTTTACCGAGTGAGCGATGTCCACCTCTTCGGCTACTCATGCAAATAAAGCAAGAAACTAGAAAAAAATAGATAAAAAAAAAATGTAAATGAAAAAAAGGGCGAAAAACACTTGAGGAGAAGAATATCAATAAGTTCCCACATATCTATTGAAAAAAATAATTGGAAAGATTGTTGCAATTTTCTAAGATATTTTCAGAAGAGATCCTACATTAATTCCCAGAAAATTTTGAAAACATACTAATCCGAATCTCAATCCGAATATCAAGTTTTAACGTCAAAAGTGGACACATCACGCATCAAGCAATTGTGACGTTAACAATGCTCTGTTAAGTTAGTCCCATTATGCTCTCACAGTTCACTTTGCATTCGATATCAAAGAACACAAAACCAAGGTAACGTGACTTTTTTTAATTTGCATTTTGAGTGAAATAAAAACTAATTTGAAGAAGAATAGTTTGGCGAGTGTAGTGGCCCGTGTAGTTCATAGTCTTGGGTGTGCATCTTGTGATGTATTCTAACAATTTTATGGTTGCAATTTTTAACTTCAGGATAAGTTAGTTGAACATATTTTCTTTAACACATTTCAGCCAAGCGAAGTTTCTGTGTTCCCATCTTCTTATAATTAACTCTGCCACCGAAATTTCTTATGGCATCGAAATGTGAAATATTTCAACCAACGGATATTATCCTAATATTTAAAACGTTGTTGAAAGAATGAGTAGAAGATAGTCAGCCAGCAGACAGACAGACAGACGTGCAGACGTGTAGGTGGACATAAAACGAGAAAGGAAGACATAAAGATGTACAGACGAGCGGACAGATGGACATGCTTAAATCGATTTAGAATTTGATTGTCTACACGGACACATATACTTTATGAGCTCGCTGAAGCTTCTCTCCGGACGTTACATATGCTTTGACAAAGTGAAAATAGCCCCATCCCCAGAAACCATAAGTATTTTTCTAAAATATATATTTTCGTCTGCAAAGTAGACATTTTCGATTTGAATGCAACTGCAACACGATTCGACTGAAGTCTTCACACAATTTTCTTGAGCTAGTTAAGGCGTTTAATTTCTTAATTAAGCTTACTTTTATTTTTTTAGATAACGGATCGTTCAATAGAGTAAATTATAGCATATAGCTTCCGTTTAAGAGAATAAGAAAATATATATTAATAAGTGACAAAAATTTTAATTTATATGTAGGTTAGTTACTTCAGATTTCTCTGACTATTCAAAATTTTTGATTTATATAAAGTAGTTACTTATTTTTTCTCCTTGTTCTTCGTTTTTTTTTTTTCTTCATGTTCTTGTCATTGTCATTATGAGTTGATTTAATTTTTTAATTTCATAACATTTGCGTTTTTTTCTGTTTTAATAACAATTTCAAGTTTTTTTGGTAATTATTTCACATTTATTTGTCTTTTCGCCTATTCATCTATGCAGCTTAACGACTTTTAATTTAACATCAGACATAATGATTGATTGTGTCTATGCAGCTAAGGCGAGCTTGAAACGAATACAGGTTTCTTGTAATGGCAGTACAGAAAACTAAAACATAAATACATGTTAACGTAAAGGCTTATTGATCGATTAGCAGTGGCAGTAGTTTATTTCAATTGCGTTATTTTTTTTTCCATCATAATGACAATTCATGTGATAGGTTAGCTCATAAAAAGCTTTGTTATGTTACTTTTATTATTATTTTTTTTTTTTCGTTTTAACTGTTAACTGATTAATATTTTATATTATGTAAAAGGCAGAGTAAATGCATTACATTTTTTACCTATTGCTATTTAATCCGATAAAATGGATTTATTTGAGCAAAAATTGAAAAAAAAAATGGCTTAAAGCTACACGTATTTTAAAACTTTCTCTTCTAACAATGTAACCTTTAATCACCTCTTCAAGTAACTAATCAAAGCAAATTACTTTAAGACTTTTGGAAATTGTGCTCGAAAGTTCACGGCGCCAGTTAAGACATAAAAGCAAATCGTGAACAAACTTCACATGGTGGTACTGGTTCACAATACCGTTATAATGTTAAAATCATTCTTATTTCAATATTTGATAGATGCGCAATTAAATTTTTAGATTTCACACGCGGCTGGCCATTTTCCATTTTATATCCTACACTTATGCGACAATCGTATATTAAGGTTATTTGGACGTATGTAATGCCCAGAAGAACTTGGGATAGGCTCACCTTTCATTAAACCCATCGATTCAGAATCGCTTTCTGAGTTGATTTAAGCATGTGTGTCCGCCTTGTTTCTACATGTTCAACCTGCAGACTGTAATTTTCGAAACATTTTGATGCAATTTTCTAAACTGATGTGTTTTGTCCCAAATGCGAACGCTGTTGAAAATGGTTCGGATCGGATCATTTTTTCGATAACGAAAATTCGTTATTTTAAGAAACATTGCTCAGGGAATACAAATATAAAATCGAAATTTGACCACAGATCGCTCAAACGCGATATATCTGAAGTGGTTTTTTTTATAGCTCGGACGTCTGGCAACAATAAGTAGTCATAATACCAAGACACATTGTAACGCAAACTTACTTTTTCTTACGATAAAACTGTCAAGTAAAAAACAATCGCCGCCACCTTTTTTTTTCCTCGAACTATGCAAAGGAAAGTCTTATTTGCATCATGTCCTAACTATTGTAAATTGAGTGTTTGGTGACTTTGCCATGGCTGCTTACAATCTGATAAATACAACGGTGACTGCTCTATTATATGTATGTGCAACCAATTGTACCCATGTTAGTCCATTGTGTGTGTCAGTAATGAAACAATAAGACGTGTATTAATTGTTCTGTGCATAAATTAATTTTTGTATGTTTAATTTCTAAGTAATAAAACCGCCTCCTACATCATCATTTTTATAGCTTATATCTTTGCTGTTCTTTTGGTCTCGAACTGCCACTGCATTTGCATAGAAATCATTTTTTTATATAGGTTGCTGCTACAACAACACTAACTGAAAATGAAAGGTGGATTCATTTTAGGAATTCTGCGTCTACAAATTTAAGGGCGTACTGAGAGACTGAATTGCCCTGGCAGAAAGAAGACATTCTGTGTTTGGTAAGAAGAGTGCAACCTATTATCAGATCCTGCAGCCTGCTTCCTCTATGTCTGCACTTTGACCCTTGTTGACCTCATTAACAGCGTGCTATTATAATTGCGGTGGCTGTTATCTGATCTGGCCTGAAAAAGTAATGTACAATTATTACATTAGGAACACTATTAGCAGAGAAAGGAATTATCCTCCTAATCCTTTCTGATTATGTTCATAATCCTTTCTGTACAAGAACAACCCACTCCATTGTTTTTCCACAATCTTCTTAAGTAAGTTTATCTGTCCAGCGTTTGTTGAGACAATGTTGATATCCAAAGAATTCAGAGCAGTTGCCGACTAGCACATCGGTCAGTCGTTAGGAGACGCATGGCATAAGAAGAAGATGCAGAAACTTGTTTTGGTGTCACGTCGCTTTGCAGTTTACAGATATTAAATTAACGTCTGTTCTAACTTTGAAGGCTTATTTTGATGGTTAAACGGATGCCTTCGTTTTTATATAAATTATGGATAGTTTGGCAAAGTTATTGAGCCGCTTATTAATTTTAATGAAAAAGAGAATCTTGAGATCGTTTTTCCCTCACATATATTATTCATTTTTCTTTTTTTAATTCCATTTGTATCTCTGCTTAATTTGTATTGACAAAATAAATTTCATTTTTGGTTACGCTCTACGGATACTAAACAAAAAATTATTCACTGCATTCTCAATCGCATTCTATTAATTGCCTCTACATTTTCTACAAAATGTGCAAATTTTTTTGCACAGTTCTCTTACTGAAAAAAGTAGATTTATTTATTGCGTCGCCTCGTCTGTAACAGCGAGAGTCACAGAAAACATTATATGCATTAATTCGCACGTCTGCCTCTCTAGCATCACAATTCCTAGCATCCATTAAAAATGTGTAGAAAAAAACGTCTGCAAATATTTCAGAGCAATTAGGTTAACAGAAAGTGTTGTTGAAAGAGATAGATAACATTTTAAGAACCATGACAGGTTTTCTTCTCATTGAAGCGACTAGGGAAAATTACTTCCCTTCAAGGAGCCAACTCCAGTAAATTGCAAAATTTCAAAATCATCGATAGGTGATGCCTGGAAGAAGAAATTAAGCGTAACATTAAGAATATATCCCTAGTGATTAGTCGACTTTTTGGTATAAAACTTCCTCTAAAGGTTTTCGAAGAAATTTGTTTCAAGGTAACGTGAAAGTCCAATGATGCCGAAAGCTTTAAATGTTTTTAGAGGAAAAATGGATTCACTTGGGATACGTTAGTGCCATCCTTGTAATTTATTAATTTATTTTTCTCTTGGCTGCAATTTACATTCAGCCGATTTAAGCAACACTAAGATTAAAGGCTGAGCTTCAAAATTAGACTGAAGAACATTGGCCAGAAATAACAGCGAACTTCAAAGTAAATGAACAGTTCAAATGAACGATTCTCATTTCAATATAAGCAGGTTTAGCGATATTCTTTTCCTTTTGCGGCGTAAAATAGTAACGAACGTACTTAAGCCGTCGTCGCAATCGCTGGTTTTACCCGTCCGGCAGTTAAACTGTAAGGATCAATTTTTCCTGTCTTACAATCTCGAACCCAATCCATCTGGGATGTTATAGAAAGAGATATTAACGGCCTCCTTAAGTTTTAAGTAAAGCTGAACTAGTCATGTTAGCGTTCCGACACGACTGCAAGGATTGGTCATCGCATAACTTCCAATACGTAATTAAAGAGATATATTGTTCAGAAGTATAGCCGTTAATTAAGAAGCTTAACTTAATATAGCGTTAGTTTTTGAACTAACCGGAGCCCTTTTTTGATGGCGTTCGCTTTCAGACACTTGTCTTGTAGGTTGTATTCAAAGTAAATAGAAGTAAAAATGACGCACCGATTTTAAGTAGCTAAGAGCACATCACTGTCACGATCTAGACACCTTTGCGATCCATTTAGGTGAATTTGTGACCATTAATTGGAAAAACTGAGGATTGTGTTAATCCTTTGGGCTTAAGAAATTGGCGCGACATATCACATAGGATGTGGAAGAATCAAATTACTGAAACCGAGTTATAGTAGTGTTGAAAATGGGTGTTTTCCGTGAAATTCCACAGCGCCCGACTTAGCATATAAGTTAATCTGATAAGCGATAATTGACAACACCCAAGAAGTAGAAGAGTTCCCATTGAAGAAGTCCTTATTACTCCTGAGCTACTAAAATAGAAAATGGGAGAAATGTTCTCCCTCTTTGGTAGGTTTCGGGCCCTAGCCAATACCTCTTTGTTAGTTAGAAACCTTGCTATAGCTACCACGATACTCGTCGGGATCCCATGCCCAGCAGCAATGCAAAAGGGCGTTCATCCCTGTAGTCCGTGGAAGGTGCATCGTACTATACAATCAACAATGCTATTTTGGACAATCTGATCCCCATTGACATCCAAAATTTCATGATTTCTCGTCCATTACGCCATGGTATTCAGCTTTGGGTGTTGCCTTGCTTTACGAGCACCATTGTTCAAGAGCCACCCTTGTCTTCGCCACATTCACATATCCCGAAGGGCCATTTAGCCCTCTATCTTTCTCGACGAAATAATACTTCTAAGGCACACAGCACGCACCAAGCTATGCGCCATCTTTTTAGCACTTAGTAGCGCCATCAGAACCTGAAAAGTTTGAGTAAGGTTCATGAAAGAGAAGCGAATGGGAAAACAAAATGTGGTCTTTTCTCAGAAAAGAGAACCTTCTTTCAATACTCCTCTTAGGCCTGGAAGAGAAAAACCAAGCCTTAAAGACTTCTTTACCGTGTAGCGGAGCATCTCTAATAAATAAGATATTTAAAGCAAACAGCTACCGTTTATAGGGAGCAACGCGAAAGAGTAAATCTTTCGGTATGTCTATGGTCCTCTGAAGATTCATATAGTTTTTCGCACCACGGAGAACGGTGAGATGTGCCTCTAATAGAAAATTCTTTAAGCCTACACCAAGAAAGGCGATTTTGATTGGCCGGAAAGGAGTCTACTGAAGCCATAATTTTTAAGGGAAATATGAAAGACGTACATTGATTTACTGGCACACTAATGGATCGCCCTAATTAAAATAACACATACACGTCTTGCTAAAAGACGGTTATAATAACTTCGATTCATTTTATTGCCCTCTGTGTTTACCTGCGCCGATATTAATATTCCGATAACTTCGATTCATTTTATTGCTCTCTCTGTTCACCTGCTCATTACAATTAACTTTGTAAAACTTTACTTTCACATTTATTACTCTTAAGCGTAAACTTTTAAGCGAAGCTGTTCGCTCGTCTGCTGGTTATCAAAAATTCGGCTTAAACTGATTAAAAAATCTTCCCCTTGTTGTGTTTTCATTTGTATTTTGTCGTTTGGAATAACATGAAAAACATCTGGACTATTGGTTGGGCTTTTATTGTACATACATATATATATATATATATATATATTTTTTCATTTATATTTTTTCATGCCCCAAATGGTTCGTATCCACTGTCTTGCTTTGTGGTTAAAATTGCATTTGTCTGATGTTTGGAATTTTATATATATCTAAAAAAAAAAAGGAAAAAGAACAAAAACAAAAAGAAAAAAATTTCGCTTTCAAATGTATTAATGAAACCAGTTGTATTGATTTCGTATGAAATACTATGCGGGTGGCTTGAAAGAAGTGGCGAAAGGAAAAGAAGAGAAGTATAACTATAATCCGTACATAGCGTGGCGGTAAGTAGCTGCAGATATGTCGGTCAGGAGCTGGTTGAAAGATTGCTTTATAATTATTTGGGTTTCGACTGGGAGTGCATGAATTGTTTTCCCTGTTCTTTTTTTCTTTTTTTTTTCGCTTTGTATCTTAAAGTGTTTTGGTAAAAGACCGGATAGTTTATAACACACAATTCCTCTTAAGTTTTGTTTCCTTCTTTTTTGGTTAATTGCTTTATCTTTCTCTTGTTTTGGTTTTGTATTAAATATCTTAAAGTTTTTCTTTTTTCTTTCGTTAAAAACATTTTGGGAATCAGTGCAGTGCAATTTGCCATTAAATGCAGGTGGAAATGCAAACCAACGATGACCACAGAGATAACGTCAAGTCATTTAATGTCATTGTTCGTCTTACAAATTTATTATTTTGGCAACAATTGTTAAATAAATTTTAAAAAGTCACAACAAACAAGCATTGTCATGTCATTTAAATTAAACAGGCAACAGTTTTTCAAATCATTGACCTTTTCAGGAACAAAAAAAAAATTGAAAATTTATATATTATAACTGTTATAAAAATTTCCACATAAACGGTACTCTGACAGTTAACTCAACTAGACGTGTACTCTATGTGTGGTGTCACCTATTGCTCGCTGTATCTGCGATATATTTATAATTATTAAAAATGTGCACATATTCCGTATGTGCGAATGAAAACATGTTGTTGTCGATCCATGTTCAGCAAAATAAAAAAACTTGTACGTATTTTCCTACGTACAAATGCCTTAAATTTTACGTTGACTTAAATATCCAAAGTCGAAACTATCACACTTTTCGACACTTGAACGCTTTATCATTTACGTTTGGCAAGGATCTCGGAGTCTGCCAAATAAATGATCTTCCCAGGACAATACAAAATTTGGACAAGACTTTAACTACAACAAGAAGAGTAAGCAGCAGCAGGAAAAGGAAATGTAAGATCAAAGGCAGCTAAAAAATTCGTCTACTCCATTAAGCTAAACACCTTAGATATGCTCGGAATCTCAGAGCTACTTGTTGCGGCCCTTTATTCGTAGCCCATAAATAAAGCAATGACAGGATTGAAATGAAATTGCTTTTATGATTGCACACAATCTTCTTCGAGGTCGACACACTTTTTCTAGGTATTCACCAATTCATATGTGCGTAATTTGTTTTGCCTGAAGAGAAGCTATCTCCCACACGTGCAGCACGAAGAGGGAGTGGCAGCAGTTTAGTGAATTCTAATCAAATCGCACGCAATTTTGAACCTGCGAACATAAACTTATAAAGACCATTCTTGGATTTTGTCTTCTACGATGCGCGCTTTTCAAAGTAATAATTTTTGCACGATCGCGCAGTGTTTGAATGAAAAAAAGTAAAATAAGTGCAATCGTTTGTTAATAAATAACGTATAAATTAAATTATTTTAAAATCTCGGTCCTTCTTCTTCTCGCCACCATTTTCCACCAGAGAAAGTTACTCCGAAGATAAAGGCAAATATTCGAATAAAAAATGAAAATTGAGTTATGTTGCATGCCGTTTTGAGGGATTGCGCTTCGAGAAAAAATCATTTAAAGTTTTGATATCTCACGACACGAATCACCGATTGGAAGATGGCAGAGTAAATCATAAGGAGTGTACAATTCGGGGCTACTGATCCCATTCGAATCGCAGGGACTTTCTTATCCATTCAATAGTCGTTTCAATAAAGCTACACTAACGTGCCCCTTTTAAATGAGCTGCGACTTACTAGTAAAGTACTTTTTCTTGCTCACCGGGCGCTCTTTTCGGAGCATTTAAGGGAAATCCCAAAAAATCAAAGAAAACATTTTTGGCCAGTAATGAATTTTTTTCAACATAATATCCATAGGAAAAAAGCATTTTTTGCTCGCAAAATTTAAGTTGGCTTCTTTCCTAAATAAAAATTATATATATGCTTATAACAAATTATCGGTTTAGTTTTAGACACCACTATGCAACTTTACTGAGCAATGCCATCGATTTACGCCCTATTCTTCTCACTTTTTCTCAGAACCTCCTATTTCTACTAATGCTATAGCCCTCTTTCGATAGACGCTTGCATCAAGTATTTTAGGCCATGAAGGACATTTGAGAACCATATGCTTAATAAACAGGACACAGCATATCATCTCATTACCGTTTTTAATTTATCGCTTAGCTTAGCTTCACTTAGGATTCACATACGAAATCGAACAGGGTTACCGGCCTTGTAACAGTTTACTTTCATTATTCTATATTCTGGAGGGAGTGTTTTTATTTTACTCTTACCATCTCTCACCTACATGTCAGTATCGTACGGTATGAGCTGCTCTCTTACAACATGTTATCCGTTCAAATTTCCAATTAGATTTTTTGTCGTTCTTGTTGTTATTGTTTGTAATAAAACATCATGCATGCATGAGATTCAATACATGTTTTCTTGTCGAGTGTAGATATTTGTTTTCTTCTTTTTTTTTTTTAGAAGGGGTGCACATGTTACAAAAGATTTTCACTCTTGGTGTTGTTAACTTTCATTTATTTCACAATAACTCTGCGTCAGCAACACTTTACGACGCTCAAGTGCTGTTTCCCCCTGTCTTTTTTTCCATTTCGTTTTTTTTCTCTCTTTGTTTAATTTTTAGAAACTTAGTTTTTTAGCAGAAAAACTTGTAACCCTCTTGTCGAAGAATGGCATCATATTAAATTTGCCATTACATTTGTGTAAGCGTATTGGAGCTTTCATGTAACAAGTTTGGCTAACTTCTTTGTTATTATTTAAAAACTTTATCTCTTCTCGATGAAAGAGATGGGGTAGATGATACGATTGCGGGATGGAAAGCATAAGACCTTTGGGTTTTAGATATCCATTAACTTTGTCAGTCGGAAAGATTGTTGTGGCTAGATTTGTAAGAATCTAATAAATTGTAAGGAAGAAAAACACAATTTGTTTCTTTATTTGCAAAATTCGACTTTATCTATTAATACAGTCCCTCTCAATACTCACATAATCAGTTCAACGCGTCGCTACTATGTCGGTATTTTATTTGATGTAAGGATTTATCCGGAAACCTAAATAACGCTTCAATTTCCGCCAAAGTCCTCATTGGATACGATCGCCCTTCTGAGTTCTGCAAACAAACGATAGTCTGTCGTTATGGTCGGCATCTGGAGAATGAGATAGGTGGGGTAGCAATTTGTAATTCAACTCAAAAAATTTTGCCGTTGTAGCCATAAAATTATGCCGCTTTCCGTTCATAATTCTCATATGGAATGCAGCTTTCTCCCACACGAATTTTCACCCAAAATAGTAAGTACTCAGCCCAACGATATCTTTATGACGCCAGTTATTTGTCAAATAATCATCTTTCGATTACCAAAAAAAAATGTTTTGGATTTTCTTGATGCTTTCTGATGTAACAGCTTGATTTGCCGGGTAGGGAAGAATCGCGTGTACCATACCAAGTCTGTATTCGCGTGTTGAAATCATAAGTTGGTAGAGTTTTCGGTGGCCGCAGCTATAATGAATGCTCAGTGGATAGGGGTATCGCACTAAAATAAGTATTGAAATAAGCGACTATTGCCTTCCTATCTCTTTCTCCTTCCTCCCACTCTTTCCGACCGTCACAGTACTATACGAATAGGGGGCATCTCGTAAGTGGTCGATCATGCAACAAAAACAGGACCACTTTTAAACAACAACTGCGTCCGGCATCATCGATCGGCACGATCACCCTTACAATCCGTATAATTCCCGGTTTTGGCGAAAAGGGTTTTCGTAACCATTTTCAAGAATACTCTTTTTTCTCCCTATATTCAGTCACGAAATTCGAATTTTTCCATTCTTTTCAAAATAAGGAAAGAGTGCAGCCCGTACAAAAATGATTAAAATGACACGAAATTTTGGAGGTTGTTGTTTGGCATTTACTAAAAATGGTAGGAAGTTTTGCTTAGAGGCGACCAGCAAGTTTCATCACTGAAAATTCAGGACCGATACCTTTCGGTTATGTAAGGGAAATTTTCGTTAAGTCCTTATTATTGAATCACCTTCTTGATATCTTTAAAAACACATGAAATAAGAGCGTAGACGAGGTGGAAACTCTTCAATAAGATGGTCGTTGTTATCCAAATTCATTACCGAATTCATTGTTTTATATTACTTCGTGTCACCAATGAAATCATCGTCGGTTGATTGCTATAGATGAAAATCGGTTCACGTACCCACTACTGCTTCAGCTTTGGAAAACTTCGTAATATAGATTTTACCGCAAGGTGATTAACGGTGTTTTGCTTTGTTTATCCATGTTTCAGAGCTCACTTTGAATGTCCATCTGCCCGTTTATGAGCACCACATTTGAAATCGAACGCCAGCCCATAGCAGAATGAATTTACTTGGCGATCATAGATGACGTTTGAAATCGAGAGAGAGAGAGAGAGAGAGATAACGTCAACGTAATGTTTTTATAACTAATAACCAGACGTTCCTCAGAGAACTCGTACAGACATTTACCATAAAGTTCGATACCGACGAACTAAAAGATGCGCTGGTTGCTTGTAGAAAAGTCTTCCACTTAAATAGGAATGGTGATGGGTGTCCAAGATTCGCTTCAAAGTGAATATTGTTCCTATGGTGGTTTTGTTTAGTTTTTCGCTTTCACAATATTGCACAAAAACACATATGTATATATGTATATATATATAAATATAGGTCCCTTTCGTGTTATCATGTTGCTTTGGCAATATGCCCAAACTGTACATATTGAATGAGTTGTTTCTTCATTTCTTTATTCGCTGCACTTAGCCCATAGAATCACACGGCAATTCTCCTGACTAGCTTGATGTCTCTCCTCTTTCTTTTGGCGCTACATTTCCCGATGTATGCATGAGCCCCTGTTCATATATTTATGTGTGTGTACATGAAAGAACGGGAGAAGCATACGGCCTTAATTAATTGGATATGGAAAAATTTATTTTAATGAAGGCTACAAATGAGAACATATGTTAATCTCTATATTATACGTGTGTATCTGTATCTACATATATATGCATGTATATTTTACGTATTGCAGTAATCTTTAATATGCTTAACCTGCCTCGCTTAATATGTTGCTAAAAAAATTAACTTATGAATATCATATTATGTGCAATGTCTAATTAGTTTTCATGCCAGCGTCACCATCAGCGTCAGCGAATAAAATTTAAAATGAAAAAACCGAAAAGAAAAAATGGAATTGTAATTAATTTTTGTTGCCCAAGCTATTTAAGGGCTAAAATGTTGTATAAACTAGCAGGCCACTCCAACGCCAAATAGAGTACATATATCGTACCATGAAGCTAGATAAGCCGTAGAGACCAAAGAGACTGTAGTATAAATATATTAAAATTAAGTAATGTTACCAATGCATCGAAAACGGCACCGTATTGTATGCATATATAGCACGAATAGAAGAATTAATTAATGTCATATCCCATGTTCATCGATCTCGAACGCAAGACCTTAATGGCTTGTTCTTTAGTGTTGTAATGCTAAAAGCAAAATTATTATCGCTACATGCAGAAATGGATTTTTTACATTCCAAAGGGATTGATTGGTCAATTTTAAATTAGTCTGTTTGGTTTTCCGTCTTTTGAACCCATCGAATTGCTCTTTTTGGTAAACTCATTAAGTTCGAAAATTACTTGAATCAAACCGTCACCGCTTAGTTTACAACGAGGCTACATCAAACTATATGGACAGTTCTCCTCCTTAGGTCCCAAACCGAACCTCCCCTACGGCACCCTATTTATATATGCGTCTAAATATAAAGCAAATCGCAAAATGACCAATCCAGTAATTGCAGATCCTTAGGCTCCCTGGAGTGAGGTGTCAGTGCAATTAGAGAGTCAATGGAGTGCCATCAAAATGTAAAAGGAAAGCAAAAGACATAACATAAAAATCTTAATTCGAAATCGTAGTTTTCCATATGCTATACACAAGAAGCTAAAAAGTTATGTGAACCGTTTGCAAATCTGTCATGTTAAGAAGAGTGCAGTTTACTGTTTGCGAAAATTCCAACAGAGAGGAACGAATAGGAATTCGGTCACAAGCGTTCTCCCATTGTTTTTCTACGAACTTTTGTAAATATTAATAATAATTGTTTTTAATATTTACTCAAGCTTTTCATTGTAACAGGAACTAAGAATAACTTCGCCCTTTATGTTTACTTATATCAATTATCGATTTTGAAACAATTTTATTAAGTCTGTAAAGTTTATTCCATTAAGAAAGTTATATAGACAAGTTCTTAGACCTTTACGATACAAGTATTTTATATACTTAAGGAAACGTGATAAAATGAAAAATTGATTTATAAAAAAACAGAGATTTCCAATTTGTTTTATGGTGCTCTAAGGTAGCATTACAGTGCCATCAAAGGAAAGAGAGTTCAATTTTGTATTATGTATTGCAAAAGGTATGTCGCATTTTCGAATTTCGGCCTTCTGTTGCATTTGTAGGAAAAAAAAAAAAAAAACAGTTGTAAATGGGAATCAATATGGAATCCGAAGAAAATTGTTCCGCTTACTTTATTTATTTCTTTTTTCATAAACCCATGGGGTATGCGCATCGAACGAAAGCAGATGGAGTGACTCCTAAGAAGATTAAAATTGGAGGGCTGGGAGCAGGGGCGAAGTTAATAGATCTTTCAGGTCGCTATGCGGACTGCCCAGACAATTAATGATAATATAAAACTATCTTCAACCAATAATTTTTTTGTAAAATAATATAAAATTAAGTTTTGATTTACAATTCACTTTAAAACGCTATATATTCTTTATGACTAAATTCATATAATAATGTATAAATACATCTACATATGAAGTAAAAATAAAAAGATACCAGAACCCAAAGCCTTTTCAAATCTTTATGTCTTTCATAACATGATGAATACCTGTCAAAGCATGTAATGTATTAATATTAAAAATAAGTAAGAACATTAGGGTCGGGCAGCGCCGACTATTAAATACCCTACACCATATTGTCTAACACATATCTTATTTTTGTACGAAATTACTATTGAAGGTCAATTTTCATCATAATACATTAAAACTTCGACTTTTCTTCTCTTCTATTCTTCTATTCTTGCTAGGGTAGCAACCAAGAAATAAGCCGCGATTGTCAAAAGTTTTAATTTTTTTACTTCATGTCATCTTCATCCATGTTTTTTTATATCAAATAACTTTTATGATATAAATCCTCAAGCAGTGAAAATTACACCGTTTTTCGTATGATCTTCAGTTTTCGTTATACGAGGGGGTTCAAAAAATTGCCTCGGCCGGTGCAAAGTTTTCCTATTAATTAGGAACACCGATATACCACTACTTAGCCACTTTTCTCGAGATATTTTATAAATTGCAAGCCTGTAGCTTCAACACAAATTTATACGGACAGGCATGAGGTGATGGCACTTGTGATACAAAGGTGTGCTAGATTTGTACGGACATACGTAACATCCAGAAAGACTTGAAATACATCCTTCTTTTATTACATCGATTGTCTGTGTGTCTGTTCACCTGTTCACTCTTCTTTCTTGGTAAACTATCGTGTTGTAAAGGCTCTTTTTGAAAAGTGGTTATATGAACATCTGTAGGGTACTTCAAGGTAATTAATGATGGGCTGTTGCAACTTTAGCGTTTTTATTTATTTTATTCTTGAAAATATATCATAATTTTATATAATTTATATGATATAGAAAGTCAGTTGGGTTGTTATAAATATGTGTGTCCATCGACTTGATCCCCTGGAAATGCTTACCTGGCCGTTCCTTCCTTTTAGTAGTTAATGCAGACAATTAATTACAGCTTCGCAGAAATATTCCACTGGAGAAGTTCCGGGAATTATCAATAACAAAATAAAACTCTTCTTCATTATACTGAATTTCGTTGTCTTCTAATCCATATATTCTAATTGAAGCCAATATAAGGGCAAAGAGGCCGAAGTTTTGTTAAACCAGAAGAACACACAAAGTAGCATCAATTATTGTTTAAACAAAAACAAGAAACGAAATATAAGACAGACACAAAGTTACAGCGTGATGGTGATTCTGTGTTGAAAGTCTATGATGGAATACTGAAAAACATCGGCCTACAAGCACTTCATTCTTAATACATTAAATTTATCATTCCATAAAAGCAGTAGTTCAGTCAGTGATTCGTTCTAAGCTGTTTGAACCGACCAACCGTTTAATTCAATCTCTTCATCGACGACATCCCCTTTCTTCCCACTCTTTCGCACAAAAAGTTTCAGTTTATTTTGATTTCCTTACTTTACGTCTACAGTTACTTTAAGTCCACATAAATGTCATCTCTAGCTAAAACGGCAAATTTAGAAAGCGCCTTTTCACGCACGATATGAGTCAAAATTTCATCTCATTTCGATCATTTGCTTACTCATTATAAGAGTTTTAGTGACTCTGCTTTTCTTAGCCGCTTTTGCTGATTTTAAAAATGTTCGCGCGGACACCGATGATGCTGATCGCAATAGATGCCCAAAAGTGGAAGCTACACTAGAAAACGTCAAACAAGTCCTGAAAATTATGTATGTTATGATAATGGAAAAGTAAAATGGCGAAGCAGAGCTAACATTGTAAAGATTTGCAAAGGCAGGGTATTCACTATATTGCATAAAGATTTGAGCACGAAAAGGCAGTTTTTCAAAAAACCAATACGTCGACTGACAGTAGCATATAAGCATCGTCTCACAACTTGATGTCTACGATGGCAAAGTTACGTGAGTTGAAATTCGAATTGCTAGCAGGGCATTAAAAGGAGCTTACGTTGACGAATAAGGTCGAACGTTGCAAAAACCAATTTTCATCTATCTTGCTTGTTTCCGGAATTTATTGATCAAGGTCTTATACTAGTTTCGGCATAGAGCATAAAAATTCAATTTACCTCATAGACTTTATAGTGAAATTTGTTAGTCAATCCCTTAGCGCAACTGATGATGTTATGCTTATAAATATTTATGACACATTTGTTTAAGAATCCATGGCTTCTTCAAGCAGTGTATACCTATAAAATCTAAAGCCATTCGCTATGGAGAAACTATTTTATGTAAAAGAAAATTGTAACAGACAATTTTGAAAGCCATTGTCAGTCTGTTAACAAGTTTGTAAGAATTTGGAAACGTTAAAATAATTTTCAAATTTGTTTTATAACACCGTAAACAACATTAGACAACAAAAATATAACGATAACACTAACAACAACAACAACAAGAACAACATAAAAACAACGTCAATAACAACAATTATAGCAATAACCATAACGAACAACTACAACATGAGCATAAATGACGAAATCAAATATAAATCGCGTACTACAAGTCATAGACATGAAAACATAAAACAAGACTTAACAAATTACCATAAACCATATGAGTATAAAGTGCCGTCGTTGTTATGGTTGTTTCTGTTGTTGTTGCTAAATTAAATGAAACAAGCAGAAAATTAATGGAAACTAGATTCATTTGGCTTACAACGAATCTCTTGATACTTAATTGCGGAATTTTTATGTAATAGAAAGATTTTTAACTTAGCACCACCACTGAGGGCAAAGAGGTCTCATTCTGATTTGGGATCGTTTAGGATATAGATGAATAGAGTCTCTCATAGGTTCTTGAATAAGCAATATTGTTGTAAATATTTGTTGTTGCTTAATCATTGTGAAATTATCGTTTTCAGAAAGCATTTCTATATAACCTACAGGTAAGTGTTCGTCCTTTTTAATATGAGCAATCATTCAGAGAAGGTGCCCTCTTTGCGTGCGACGCGGTACAGGTCCGAACGGAGTGAAGAAAGAGATGGAGACTAACCGCACCTTAGTGCTTGTGTGCCCCACTAGCTCGCGTTATACTTTCACCGAGTAAGCGTGCACTGTACGTACTATGAAGTATGGTCGAACCACTCTTAAATTGGAATTCGCGAACGTTGAGTTGGTAGTCACGATTCTTATCTGCTGAACTATGCAGATCTTCGTGCACGTGCACTTTATGGAATAATAAATTTATTGTAATTGTTCAAAAAGATATAATCTTTATTAGTTATATAGAAAACACGACGACTCCTAAAGAGATTATACAAAATCGTAGTATAAATGAAACACTTTGATTCTTATTGCGTATATCACTGGACACGATCTGTGACGGTAATTAATGGATCTCTGTTGAAAATTATTAAAAAACTCGGCTTTTCAAATTTGATTTAAAAAAAAAAAAAAAAACTTATCAGACTTGGTAGTTAGATGGAAATTTTGGCAAATTTTACAAGAAATTATTATCCAACGATTGCTACTATGATGCTAACAGAATCCTTATTAGAGTAAATTACAAATACCATCCACGCATCCAAGATATGACAGCTGTAAAAAAAAATATTTGAAATTTTCTTCTTTACTACTTTTTCAATCACGAACCGTTCTGCTAGGTATGAAGCTTCTTTAAAGAGCGATTCTAATGAAACCACTTCTATAAGCTACGCGTCAAATGTCGCCCTCTCTATGATAACTGACTCTCCTTGGTTCTATGCTTGTGGAAATTGTCATCACCTTTATGATTAGATTAACGGTCGTAGTTATAGTCAATACTCAGTCGGTAAACGCATAACATTCACCTGGTAGCCTGCTGCCCCTCTCTTCCTATATCCCGACCAACAACAACATTTCCGGAATGAATGGCCCATATTAAAAAAAAAAAAAAAAAATTGGCGATACTACGATGATAACAGAAAATGTCAAATAACTGTGTGTGTACTCCCCATGGAGCTGCTATCACTTTTTACAATTTAAGTGAGAATGTTATAAATAATTTTTTATCAAAATGTGAAATTAAACGCAATAAGAAAATCAATTTGCTCTATGCCTACTAGAACCTTTACCCACTTATAAAACGGTTACTTTTGAAACAATTAGAAAAGCAGAGACGTAAATAAATCGATTCAAAATTGAAGAATGTTAACAATAAGAAAACAAAATGAATAAAATTGTAATAGAAAGACATTTCGCTGACTCCTCTTGCTACGATTTCAAGTTGTTCGCATTAACTTCTTTTTACTAATTTCGTATTATATGACATGGGACGTCAACTTCAACCAAACATTAATGACCAAGGTCTTGTATTACGGTATTTTTTTACTACGCTATTTCTTATCTAAAATGGAAAGGAACTTCGAATTTTTATATTATTATTTGTGCTTTTAACGTTTGAACCTTAATCTTGTGCCCCCACAGTGCGGGTGCAAAGGTCTTTGTGGAAGATGGAGTAAATGGTGCCTTTTTTATTAGCACTTTTTAGTTGTGCCAATCTCGTGTAGTTCGATAAAAAGTAGAGCTTACTATCTAGTTAGATAGTAAACTGCAGTTCTAGATAGCAAAACGCAGTTCATTTCTACTTTAAGCGAAAGTGTCTGGCAGTGCTGACTAATATGAAGAAATTTTACGGTCTATAGATAAATTGTTATTATAACATCAGTGGTAGTATACGAACCCATGCCTCCAAAGAGCGTTATCTACTAGCTACCTAAGTAGAATATTTTCATATTTCACTGGCGTCCCGACACCGATACAAGTATCCGAGACGCATTCTATTGCCAAGAAGATGATAACCCGGCGATATATTTTTCTGACTAAAGCAGTCGTCAATAGGTAGCGCTGCCAGTATGTACAACTACCACACTGATATACTTGTTATCGTAAATACAGTAAAATAGGTGAACGTTAGATGTGCATGACGAAATCAATTTAAAATCATACCATAGCCTGCTAGGCATAGCATGCAACGTAAAAAAGTTAATATATCTTCTGTTGATAAGTTAAAAGCACAAAAAAAGAAAAGAGATGAATATTTTCTATGGAAACACTAAAAAACTTTCATGTACGAAATTGGCTTATTATTGCTGTTGTTGTTATTTTTAATGGTATTGCTGCTATTATTGTTAAAGTATCTACATAAAATAGCAGACAAATTTTCAACAATGTTTTTCAGATTATACGGCTTATTTAGAAAAAGCAAACTTTTTTCCTGCTTACCACAAGTGCCAAAATGTTGACAAACGTTAGTACCAAAAAAAAGTTACAGAAAATTTATGTTGAGACTTACTCACTAAACAAATCAAATCAGATATCAGATAGGTGGGATATGGAGTAAAGACGTTGTGCATATGTATTAGGGCATAGATGCTGTATATCGCGCTCGCCACTTTTCCCAGTGATTATTATGCATTATGTTCATTATGATATCAACATAAACAACATCAGAAGAAACTCATGCTGAGGCGTTATCTGTCCATCGGCCTTTCCATGAATTATTTTTTAGTTTCTTTGCTCACACTTCAGTCCGTCATCCCGTCAGTCCATCAGTCCGTCAGTCCGTCAGTGCTCCACAGTTTACATAAAGTGTCAGTTGAATCTATTATGTGTGGTGTGTAGACGAAGTTGTACAGTAACCTCAATATGTTTAAATTTTTAATACTTAAATAGCACAAAAATCTCACAATCTTTTGCTGTATTATAGACACTTTTTTTTTGCGCACACATGCACAAAAACACGCGTGTACTCTGTTTTGTATATCATATATATTTCATGTTGATATAAATTCATTTTCCTAAGGATTTTCTTAAAATATATTCTATACAAAAAGATTTATGGTGTATTTTATGTGGACACAATACACTTTATGCTCTAACAACAACAACAAAAATAACAATTACAAAACCAACGCAAAGCAATACGTACTCGTATACAATAAGCAAATATAAGGCATTTCGAACCGAATCTTGAATACCTCTCATCATCTTAAGCCAGTGTATAGTAAGCATAAAATATTTGCTTTGGTTTATTGATTTGTAAGGGAAGGCAAAACCTGACTCGTACAATTTAAGCTTAGAATATATCTTAAATCACTTAAAACACTTAACCATTACGCTGCGGCCACCGCGTCCCTATTTCCTTTTTTCTCTTCTTTCTGGCCGTCACAACGTTAGGCGAATAGGATCACATTCGATCTCATTAGCGATTGGTCATATTAAAAAAAAAAAAACTAAAATATGTTAGAAATTTTACACGAATGTTAATTCTATTTGTGGGTGTGACTTTACATGTATGCCAGCTGGGGGTATGTAGGAATGGAAGATGTAACTTTTGATCTTCTGAAAGTTCAAACAATCCAATTTATACTTGGTGAGAAACTGACGAAAATATAACATTACAGTTCATTTAGCCAGAGAAAAAAATTCTAAGAGTAAAGTCTTAAAGGACTAACATCTAAGGTCATCGGCTTTATTGGAAACTCTATCGCACTTTGCACCGTCAAGTTGTTAGTCAACTTGGACAGTTAAGCCAGGATATATATAGATTATTATCAATTATTTCGCTGCCAAGGGATGGGTTATGATTCTCGATATCGAGTGAACGCAATCGTAATTTGCGCACGTCACTCGAAAGCAACTTTCCGATCGAAAGATTTTTCATTCGATGATAAGCAAAATGTGTATTCTATCAACAGCTATGAACCCTCTGCTCGTTACAGCAAATCTATAAACCGCAGCTATAACTTTAATCACGATATCGGGACCCATAAAGTGCTGCCTGATATAAAGGGGGAAGAAAGCTGTAAATATCTCCTGACGAACCTCAAAATGTTGCTTTACTAGAGAACTACACGAGAGGTGTTAAGCTTTTCCCAAATACGGGGGTGTCAGAATGCCGATGATCACGAATTTTGTCTTATATAATGAACATTCTCTTAGAAAGGCAGATCCTTTCTACTTTCTTCGCACTTAATAATCTTCAAGAATCTAGGAAAAGTTTTTCCAATTTTTTTTTTTTTTTTTTTTTTTTTTCATTCTGATTACCGTTAGCAACCCCTCCCCGTTTTTAACTTTGCTAATTTATTTTCTGATACGATTTTTCAAAATTACCTTCAAATTCAAAACGAGCTCATCCCTAGTGTCCATACCGGACAGCAAGTAATCTCCCTTTTAACTGTTGCCAATGAAACGATAAAGCTATTACACCTGTCTGTTTTGGTATTTTGACTAGAAAAAAAGGAGCAAAAAAAAAACCGTAAACACATCGTCACACTAAAGACCATCACTAGCACCAACACAATCATCACATAATCAGCCGCAGCAACAATATTATTTGAATCTGTAACCATCACTGGCATGTATTCTTGCATACAGACACACACACACACACACACACACACATACTTGAACACACTTTTGCTTAATACTGAATGATTCGTTTGGATTACGGAGCGTAGTGTACCGCATTGCATTTTCACTATAAATTCCATTAAGAGACTAGAAGACTGAAGAGTAGACATTTAAACTTTGATGAATGACTATGTTGATAGTCATCGGAAGAGTAAAAAAAAAAAACGAAAAAAAAAAAAGAAAAAAGACGAAAGCCGAATTCGATTCTTATTTATTTTTCAGATATTTTAAAGTCTCATACTATCGTTGCTTGCTGTGTAGTTGTGAGTTTTTGCCGTTGTCTTGTTATCATTAGTTTTCTCAATGATCTGGTTAAATAAAACGATATATATATGTATATATGTATATATGTTTATTTGTGTGTGAACGTGTGAAATGTAGTAAAAGAGCATATGTTGCACACGTATTTTAACATTTGCTCGCTTCAGATTTTCTGCTAAAGATAAATCGCAGAATATTCAATCGATTTGTAGTTTAAATAAATCTAATTTTTTGTGTTTTGCTTTGTTTTTATTGCAATAAATTAGATTTAATTGATATGAAATGCAATTGCAATTGATATGTCAAGGTCCACACACATAAGCTATATATGCTTGCTTGCATACACACTAGTAATATATATATATAATATATATAATATATATATATATATATATATGTATGTAAATGTAATATATATATATATATGTATGTAAATATTTGTATATGCATGTACTGCTTAACTGAAATGGTTTGTTTCATTTAATTGTAAATAAATCAATGTTTGTTGAAAATGACAGATATTTATATATATATATTTTCCTAGATATATATATATATATATATATTTTTTTTTTTTTTAATGCTCTAAATTATCCCAATTCCAACACGCAAACGTTTTATTATAAATATCTGATTTCTTTTGTAAATTTATATCAGGTTAACACACCCCACTCCCTGTTATAAGGCATTCGGTTGAAATTTAAAGCCAGTTTCGTTGCGTCCGTCTATTTCTCAAATGGATTTGCGCTTATGAGTATAACGGTTTAAAAATCTGAAATCTGAACCTTTTGTTATAAGTTCCAAGATGATCTCTACAGACAATGACAGCCAAGGGAGGGCAGGACTGACTGGAAACATGACTTCAAAAGATAACATATCTTAATCTATTGGTTAAATTTTGTGGGTATATTTAATTACATATTTACTGCTCAACTCTGCTCTAGTTTCTACTGATAAGAAACCGTTAGCTTCGCTTCATTAAAGCTTCGTATCAACTCGTCGCTGAAAAAATCCATTTAAAAAATGTAAGCTTTAACGATGGTTCAGCGATATGTGGCAATACCGACTGAGCGTTCACTTTAACTAAGACTAGAGCGAAATAGACCGCTCGAATTTTTTTGTAAGCGAAATCCTCATATCTGCGAATGGGACAATGTTTTCCACGGATATTACTTTGATGAGCAGGTAGATAAATGCAAAGACGGCAAAAAGAGCTGGTACTAATCAAGAATATATATACCTTGGGGGGGCTCTGAGACGTCCTTCTGGGCGTTGCAAACGTTTTGACAAAATTAATAAATCCCTCATTCTTCGGCGATGGGTGTAAAAACATTATAGCCAAATAAACCCGAACTTTTAATGCTTTGCTTCCACTAAATTAAAGTAGTGTACTCATTTTAATCAATTACCAAAAAAAAATTTTTTTTTGTAGCAAAGTTTTTTCCCTTGCCAAAGATACGACTGTCCGTTACCCCACAAATTGCTAAAAGTCACGTTCTGCTGCCATATAAAATAACATAAGTTTTATCTCTATGACGCTTTTTCGGGAGATGCGCATGCGAATATACTTAGATGCATTTCAAATGTGAAATTGCGCAAAAATTTACATACTTCAAAGGGTTTTTGAAACTCGTCTTTGCGCGTTATAATGTATTTGAAAAAAAAATTACAATTTTTATACATTATATAATTAAATAGGATATTCCATTTCCACTACAGCTTCGCTCACACAATCGGCTTTCAGATTTTTCTAGATTTATTTGCTATAGTTTATGAGTAGTGAGTAAAAAACCAATTTCCAATATTGCGTTTGAAAAACCGAGGTGTTCCCAGTTTATGTAGTACTGCGGGCGTGTCGTTCGACCAATTTGTACCATCTTCCTTATTAACCTGCGTGCAAGCTTTCAATGCTTCTGTCAAACCCAAAAAAAAAAAACAGCCGCGTCCTCCCTACGTTATGGAGTATGAAAATCGAATTCTTTTCATTTTTCTTTTTCTTTCTTTAGAACGGCGATAGTGGGTATAAAGGATCTGGTCACGAACGAATATAATTTTCTTACTTGTTGATTTTCGTTTATGTCAACATTGCTTCAAGTAATGTCTTCTAATTACTTTAACTACGATTCCATGCTAATATGTGGCATTTTAAATTTTTCTATGAAAATAGTTACCGTTGAATTTCTCCTGTCACGGACCTGATACGAACAAGAAGGAGGATGAAATAATAAATTAGTATAGTTCTTGGGTATAATTCTTGAACTAAATATTATGTCTCTGATAAGAGTGGACTTACACCACTTTTAAATTAATTATGTTTGTCATTAGTTATGTTTGTAATATCAATAACTGCATTAATTTGTACTGACAAAATGATAAGATTTTAAAGGATTTTTTTTATTAATTGTTAACAAATAAAAATTTGCATTCACTGTTATCATTGAGCAGCCTTTCATCCTTTTGCGAGGAATAGGCTTACATCTTGTTTAGGGGAAACGACTTATACGGAGAGTCGTTGTAAAAATAGTTCGACTCAACCTAATCATTATAGGGTGCATCCTTGGGTCGTAAGATGTCAATGTAGCACATTTTGTCAAATTGTTTTGAAGATTGCGACCTGCACGTCGAATAGACATGTGCTTGGACATCAAATGGACAGGCAACCGCAAATTAAGGAAATGATTTTGAATGGCTCGAATAATAGGTCGGTGCATGCAAAGCTCTCTTTGGTGTTACATACATCCGCAGAAACATAATATATTTTGCACGACTAGCGATAAAAGATGTAAAAGCACTTTTCCCCAAACATCTTGTTTTTTATCTATGAACAAATTCTTTTTAAGCTTTATGCATGCATTTATATGACTTGCGATTGGAAAGCAAGCGGTGCCCCTATTTTGCGATGGTCATCGAGTTGAATCTTGAAAGGGTACAAAGAATCAACGGTAAATATTATGTGACATTTGAATAGAGGAATTGCAAATAACGACAAGCTAGACCGGATACATAATGAGTGATGCGATATATGTACCGAAACATTACTTAAATTGCATGCGATAAAATTATTTGAAGCACCTAAATATCAAATAGCGTAAACACTACGCGCTGTTCGATTAGGCCGCGTTGCCCATGTGAATCCATCTTGGAAAGGCGTTTGGTAACATCTTCTATTGAAAATAGTTGATAAACTTTTATATCCCAAGTTTCTGGTAAAAGTAAACTGGCGTCTCCCTTTGCAGTTCTTTTAAACGGTTTGACAAAATTGATCGACTAAAAGTTAAAAACGTAAAAATAAAAAATGATGTTAAAGGAAATTCCTTGGCAGTCGCAAGTATTTCTGTCGTTCATTTTAACAGAGACATAAGTTGGTTTTAAAAATCTTTAATTTTCAACGCTTTTAAGTTACCTCGATTGGTTTCTTTCCATGTTACCTCTGACTACGGCATTTAAAACGTGCCACTCACACATTAATGCGGTTTTTCCTTTGATTTTCAAATTTCAGTTTGTGTTTGCTTTGGTTATTCTCTTGCCATGATGACTTGCTTTAGCTATGAAATATTATGTCTTGGCACAATTTTACACTATTCGAAAATGAAGCGCGCGCGCACACACTTACACGTTAATATCAAATTTTATTGTTTGCTTCCGTTTACATTATTTAATCTATTAATGAACAAGCTTTCGCGGTACTCTTGGTTGATGATTACACCAAAAAAATACTAAAATAGTTTTTCTCTTCTTCTTTTCCGTTGTTGTATTATATCGCAAACTTATAAATTATGAGTGAAGCTTACGTTTAGGTAATTAAAGTTAATGCGCTCATGTTTGTCATCAGGCAATGATTATTCATTTAGGGAAATCAAGCGAAATTGTAAATAATTAATTTTCTTAGCAACGAAAACATAAATTTTAACTTACCGACTGAACGGTATTTCAATTTAACTTAAGGAATAAAAAAGATTTCCAGTATCTATTAGCCAATAACAACAAGATGGGTTGATAAAGTATTACAATGGATTGCTGGAAAGCTATCGATATTTGTGAGTTAAATACGCTTTCTTTAGGCAAGCGATCCGTTACAATCTAGTCATTCGGAGAAAAGCATATAAATCACATACACACACATTTTTGAGGCTGAAACAGAATAGAATGAATTTGAATGGTAGGAGAGAACAGCAAGATTAATCCAGAAAAACATTCCGGGTTATGGTGCAACGATATATTAAGTTTGTGCGAACGTATGCAAGCCCTAGAAGGGCATGAAGTAGGCCCGCCAGTTACAGCAACCAGATTGAGAATCACCTTCTGAATCGACCTAAGCTTGTCAGTCTTTCCATACATTTTGTATTAGTGTATTCAAGTTGCATATCAAAATTTCTCAGATATTTCGATGATGTATGGCACAATGATGTGTTTGGCCTTGTCTTTGGGAAATGGTTCGGCTCTGACCACTTTTTCGGCCACTTCCCCTCCCAGACCTTAATTTGAAAGGTCGCTATATAAATAACTATATTAAATAGCGTGGAATAGCTTAATCATGTGCCATGGACCTACTATGTACAGTCTGACATGTAAAGAGCCGCAGCTTTTCTAACTTTTTTAGCGGTTTTAGTTTCATTATACTCAAAAGTGTTTCAATCTATTTGCTCTTCAACTATGTGTTGCTCTTCGTTATCGTTCAGAAGTCTTCACCTAAACCTTTTATTAAATAAATTGATTTTCTTAAATAAAAAAGGCACAAGGTATTGATATGAATGTTCGACAGAATCGAACATCCAAGATCAAATCCGTGTTGCTGACGTGTCAATCTGTAGAAACTTGGTGTCCCCAAAGTGATTACGGCTGCATCTCCCTCCTTTCAGGCGTAGTTTTTCTGGGCACTTCATCCGTTTGCATTTCGCCATCATGTTCCATTAAGTCTAATTAGCGCAGGGATCAGTGTAGTGGCATTGCGTTGGCCTCCATTTTCAACGACCCTACGCGGGCACGTTTTACGCTTTCAAGAAAGCATAACTTTATCATAGGAAACCTTACAGTGGTAAGTGAATTCTTGACAGCAACAGAAAGTTTCGTGAGGCTTGCTTTTAAAGGTATTAAACTTACTCTCCTCGCTGCAATTAGTTTTAATCTATATAAGAATTTGCTTCTCCAACCGCCAATAAAAAGTTAGATTACTTTTTCGTCTAATGGTCTCTCTGTAATGTCACGGCTTTGATGGAAACGAAGGTTCTTCGGCAATTTGCATTTCGTGGTCTCCGAGTTATTGCCATTTCACTAATGTGTAAATGGCAGAAGATCATCTAATCCGATGGTAAGAAGCTGCTTTCCGAAGAATAAAAGGAAAAGATCCGTTACCTTATGAACAGATTAAGTGATTTGAACGCTATTCGAAAGCTGTACGGTGGTTCCGAACCATTAGTTTTGTAGTTCTTTTGTAGTTTTATGACCTGGGATGAGCTCGCCGCTTTCAGCCAAATTTCTTCGACTGGCTTAGCGAACAAATAGACTAGAGTCATGCCGCCGTCTAAGAAGCTTTAAAGTTTTTTATGCCCCAAAAAATTCTTTGTGTGAAACCTTGACGCAGAACATGTTTCTGATTGTAGCCGATTTTTTTCGGATCATTTCAGAACCTCAAATTAACTTTCGAAATGCAACTATCGGAATTTTAAGCATCAGAGCATCTTTTCCCCATTTTTTCAAAGATGGCAGCATTATGGGTTGTAATTCCTCTGGTGGAGAAAAGCTTTCCGTGTGCAATTGCCAAAAATTAAATAGCTCAAAGAAAAAGTTCATAGCATTTTTGGCAATAGATAGGTGAAGAGTGGAATAACTTTATCCGTTCTTTGCCAAATATTTTTAATGATGCAAGGCTATCTTTAAAACAAGTTTGTAAAAGTCACTTTCGGCTAGAAATCGCGCAAGGTCTGCAGTAAAAGCAGGAGAATTGCAGCACAAAAATTGTAAAAGACTGCCGATCAAGATGGCGCGTGTTTGTTTGAAAAAGTTAATTTAAAATATAAAAGTAATGTGCTCCTAGATCTACTATTAAAGTATCAAAAATTATATTTTGAATGTATACTCATGTGAAATATAAGAGGACTAACGTTGTTTTAAATATAGCTGCTGATTTCAGAGTCCATTCGCCGACTAACGATTTTATAGCTGTCGATCAAGTGCACGATTGAAAAGTCTTGGGTTATGATTACTATCGAACGAATGAAAAGTCTTGGGTTATGATTACTGTTTTCCCCAGGATGTAGTGATATTCACTGGGTTAATAATAAACAGATTCATTTTGGCTTTTTCTTCTTCTCCAACTGGTATTCTATTTATTTGAAACTTAGTCCTATCATTTTGTAAAAATGTGCAGGTAGCAGAGGCTCTTTCGAACACTAAACTCTTAATTAACTTATGAATGAACCAAATCTAGATAAGAGAAATGTATAAGTAGAAACGCTATCATATAATGTAAAAGTAAAGATATTGTAGTGGTCCGCGGCCCATGTTTAAGTACCCTACAATTATCTGTAGAAAGGCTTTTTGACATAGTTCGTAATGTGGGAAAATGTCTAAAAAAAAGTTCGTACCGCAATTATTGTCAACAGCGTTCATTCCTTAGGCGAAAGCACGTCACACATAACACACAAAATCCATTAAAATATCTATAAAATTGCAGGCTGTAGGTTGAACACAAGAAAAGAAAATTGACGGACGGACAGGCAAGCCTAGATTCAGAACATAATATTGAGTCGAGCGCAATAACAACGACGGGTATATTTCAAGTGCTTCCAGGCGTTGCCTATGTCCGCACAAGCTTAACATACCCCTCTGTTACAAATTGTGTGGAATACAAAAAAACTCATTTTAAATATTTACGACCTTATTGATGTAGCTTACCTGAATAGGCAAAAATGTTAACAAAATAAATTTAGTACCCATCCCCATATATGTGGTGTATATAGCGATTGTCTTCTTTATACCTCTTCATTTCGTCTTATATAATCGGACTGAATTAAATTGATTCATAATCTCACGCTGATAGATATACAAGTATTTTACATTTCATTGGGGTTAAAAGCCAAGCTATAAACTAAAGTTTATGCAACGGTCAACCTATTGTCCTAAAAAACTAGAAATATTTCTTAAATTTTACTTAATCCCTCATAAAATGATAATATAATAAAAAGTATTTGATTATATAGATTTATGTCTTCTTTTTTTCCCTGAAAAGAAAAAAAAAAATGTCGTTTTATTTGTTAAATTGATCCTCCTCCGTTTTATCACTTATATATACAAATATTAATGCATATGCGACTTTTGGATTAAAATGGAAGACTACACGAGTGAATTAATTACCCAACCTATGAGGATATGTTTTTAAAATCTCGTGTAAAACATAAGCTAAAATATAACAGCAAAAACAACAATAATGTCTATTTTGAGCAGCTGAAAACTAAGGTGAGAACAAAATGTTTATATAAAATGCCATAAAACATATAAACATGCATAGTGGGTAGCCATGTGAAAGCTACAAGTTCTAAAAAACTAAGGTCGCGCTTTAGGATTATATTCATAGACACACAGAGCACAATTGAACTGAACTGAATGTATACTTTATGAGTCACTTGATAAACAAAAACACCTCGGAGTGCATGATGATTACTATTGTTAGATTATATAACCAACAATTCCGTGTTAGGAAAAAGCAATAAGCAAAACAGAAAAAAAGTAAAAAGGAAAACGAAATTTATTTATCATCACAAACGAAACCCTAAATGCGAGAAGAATAAACAATAGAAAAGCAAAGCAAATGCCATAGAACGAATTTTGGATGCCTGGATGCCAACAGTTGCTTAGAGTTATTTTCGCCTAAAATTTTTGAGAAGATTTATAATTTTCTCGATATCCAAAAGCCGTTTCTAAGTCCTTTACCGCTTTTTGTAAACTGTATACGGGATCTGGATTGAAATTTTCACTCACTTTTCTATCCACTTATCGAGTTTCTCTAGATGGACTGGTTATTGCACCTATACACATGCATTTAATCCAAAAATATATAAATTCATTTGAAGCTTTTTCTTTTTTTTTTTCTATAATTTAGCTGTGCACGTCCTCGAAACGGAAAGAATTTAAACTAAGTTTCCAATGTATGTAGTTAAGGGCTTATAGGTGTTACAAATAAAAGTTCCGATCTCTAAGTTCTAATTTTTCCCGCAACTGGTGCTAGTTATCTCTTACGTACAGACGAATCGATGAAAACCACCCAGCTTTTAGGTAATTAAGAACAGCAGACCATATATTAATCAAAATATTTTTGAACACTTTCCCATTACTTTTTCCCATCTTCCTAGCATACCGACGTCGCGTGCCAGCCAAGCCATGCTGCATCGATCTGAACAGTTGGTCTTCTTTCCAGCAACATATTATTCTATTTGTCGTCTACCGACGTCAGCAGGAACACTTTCATTCGGTTGTAGCGACCTTTTTTCAAAAGGCTCAAAAGTTGCGAATTGAACACAAAAACACGTGAGGGCTACCGCTGGACAGGCCGACAGACATTTTTAAGTTGGGTGGTGATATTTTCAAGAAAAATGGTTTGAGTGGTAGAGCAAACAACAAGTAGACAGGACGGGGGCAAGCCTTAAATCAATTCAGAATCGCAAACTTGGCATGATCTGTGCTACGAGTAATATAAGATGCAATAAGATGCAGTCTGTAGGAGTGGGTCTCTTCGAGCATTATCTTCGTTTAAGTGATTCTTCCATTCCACGTCATCTTCCGTTTTCACAAAATCCCCTTATTAACGCTTCTTTCTTCAAGTCTGTTGCCCTCATCTAGGCCCTAGTAATTAAAAGCTTTCCTTTTCTCGTATTGTGATCTCTTCAAAATATCGATAAATGCTGTCGAGATAAGGAAGTCGCCTCACTAAACTAAGAACCAAAGCTATATGTGTACTCTTTTCTTGTATTAAGCCCATGACAAGGTTAACATACTTTCTACTCATAGTACCTATCGCGGTCATAAAAATCACGCACTATCAGTTTATGATTTTCGTGTGGCGGCTGTGAAAAAATTCCACAAAATCTATAAAATTATAGGAACTTTTTATTATCGAGAAACCCACATAAATAATAAGACATCATATCTGGGGTGTGGATTGTGTACACTTATCGTCGTTCCATTTACAATTATTGTATATTTAATCGTTATATGCATTAATTTGAAATAACTTTTCGCTTTGTTGTTATGACAATTAAGTGATATGACATTTCCACCGGCACATATAATTGATGCATGGTATACAAAATCATATTTTTGGATTTTGTTTTAGGTTTTTATTTTCTTTCTCTTTAGAAAATCATTATATTGATGGCTTATAATTGACTAACTATTAATTGCCCTCCTATACTGTCATAATTTACAAAAATAGAAAAAATTTTCATTTTTTGATTATCCAATCCACACCCTCGTTTCTGTTCCTATAACGCCGTATCATGCCTTTTTTTAAATCTTCATACAGTTTTTTCCCTTTTTTTCTCTCTTTTTTTGGCAATTTTGTTCAATCTCCTTCACCGCTACTGCCGCACAATTGGTATTTACGTACATTATCATCATATTTCAATAATTCATATTTTATAAAAATATTATTTTTTTTTACGTACATATCTATCTATGACATTATGTCAAATGTCATACCGTTTATAGAGTTTTTCTTTTTTTCATGTTTCTCTTTATTTTTTATATTTATTTTATTGCTGGCAACACAGTTCAAATAATAACAATCAACTTAAATGTCAGAAAGTTGTTTCAGTTTAAAACAAAAAATATCTGTACATCTATATCTATCTATATATATATATATGTATATATATAATGTGTAAATATATATATATATATCCAATTTAGTGTTATTGCCAACAAGCTTATTGCCATTTTTTCAACACTCCTAAATGTACCGCAAATATAATAAAAAATATGGGAAAAATACCGAACATTAACAAGTGCACATCGAGCAAATAACATCACTAACAGTAAAATGAATGCGCATACCATAGAACTTTTAAGGTAAAAGTAAAAAAAAAACAGAAAGAGAAAAACAAGACGTGGAAGTGTCTAGCAATGAAAATGAAAGTTAAAATCTGCTACCTATATATATATATAAGAGATTATATCAATGTAAAAAATGGCGTTCTAATCGCAATCCACACAGATTTCTTTTTACAAATATATAGAAAAGCAAGACACACCAGAGTAATCAATTATTATGAAAGCTAAAGCAATCTTTGCAGTAAATTAAAGTTTTTGTTCCTTAAATCATTACATTATTTCGCTTTAGTGTGTACTCTTATAGAAATGCAGCGTGCAAGGTGCTCCCTTACAGTGAAGTGAACGTGACATTTCTTAAGCAATGCTCCAGAAATCTGAAAAGATGTTTGTCAGATGAAGGAACATTCGATGAGTGCCGTGTGGCGATAAAATTTCCAATCACAATTATTCGCTTTATTCTTGAGCAAGTTTAGCTGAGCGGGGCCAGCAATCCTGTGGTCTAAAGATGCCTCCTCTGAATACAGCCGTTGCCATTCCTGACAATTCAATCCAGTAGTAACTAGTTTGTCAGGTTTCAATAACTCAAAGGGAGTTGCGTAACTTTAGTCTCATCATATCTTTCTTGGGTAGGTTTAGGCGTTGATTTGATTTTCAAAATGGCGATTGCTTGCAACTCTTTATCTTATCATAAAGAAACCATTTTTCATAGCCGGTAACCATTCTGAAAATAAATTGATTTCTACGATATCTGTACCCATATGCCTTGTAAGTGTCTTTGTATAATTGACCATGGCGACGCAAGGCTTCTCGATAATTCATATGTACATCATTTTGGATCAACGCCTTCTAAACATTTTAGAGTGTCGTTATTAAATTCAAAAGATCATTCACTTCGAAGGCTATCAGAGGGAACTGTAGAGGGGTACGTGCTCCCTCTTCAACGATTGGCTTATTCGAAAGCATGAAACGAATGATGCAAGATATGGTTCCAAGAGAAACCGTCAAAAACCGCCGAAAGTAATTTTCCGCAAATCGCAATCCGTTCACTATTTTGCAAGAAAGTCTGGGCATAAGCAATTTTTCTTCCAAAATGGATGCTACTCAGAATACAATTAACAGATCGTGCCACATGTAGACGGATATAATGACAAAATTTTGCGAGTTGAGTTTGGAATTGCTGCCCCACGCCAAGCTCGCGCGACACGGAATAAATATGTGAAAAACTTATCGATATAAGTATCCGTTACAAGTCCTTTCAAAACTTCCCTGAGAATTCTAGGCGGGGCGCAATGTGAAAAAAAATTTTAGAGTCTCACCTTAACGCGCATCTCAAAAACGGTTGGTTTCCTTTTCCATATCCTTTTAGAATGGAAATATAATTTCCTTGATATTTGACCACCCACTCAAGGGACGTTCCATGCAAGTTGAAGCACGATAGGATGGGTTACAAGTTAATTGAGAAGTAAGAGCGGGGGTAACTCTGTTTTTGTACCATTTGCGCTAGAAGCGTATCTTAAGTTTGTGCAAACGTATGCAATAATCAAAAAGACTTGAGAGATATGCACTTTTTCGTCCGTCCATCTTTCCATCTTGTTTTCTTGTGTTTAAACTGCAGAGATTACCTTTTGTTATGCCGATCTATTGAGAATACATTTTTAAATCACTCTCCGAGTCGATTTGGACTTATCTGTGTGTGTTCGCTGTCGTGTTTTACATATGTTGAACTTACAGAATGAAATTTTCAAGATACTTTGATGAAATTTCTCACATTGCCATTTTTTGAACCCCGCGACGAACGCTATTGAATACCGTTCTGATTAATTGTATTAAGCAAAGTGGGGTAGGGTTTTTACGGGTGGACCCCCTATGGGTATTTTCTTATTGGATTATATAATAATAAGATAAGTGCTTGTGATAAGAACATCCGCTTGATGTCGTTTCACTGCCTAGTTATGTGTTGTGTAGTTTGTTAAAATCTTCCCCTTAGTGCTTCCTCGACTGCTATGTAATTAGTGACGAAAAATCTATTAAATACTTTATTACATAAAGTATCGAATACAAAGGCAAACCGCCTGGCGACTACATGGAATTTCATTTATTGTTATGTACCATATTATTATCACTTATTAACTATTTCTGGGTCGGCATCAGAATGATGTCGCACCCATTAGATGACAAATATGTACAAAACATGTTTATACTTTTTTCTTCTGATGTTTGTCTTATATTTATTTAGACGTTTCTCCCTTGAACATGCAGCCATCGATGAATATACTTATGCGCGTATTTGTTGCATATATGCATTTTATTTATATAAAAGTGTTTGTGTCGTTTTTCCATAACTTTGGTATAGTTGGTGTGTCGTAAAATGAATTTCCGTTGAAATGCGCAACGACAAATTATAAATAAAACAAATAAACAAACAATCAAAGCGATTCATGCCAAACATAGAAATTGAAAAGGAAAAAAGAAAAAAGATTGAATAACAACAACGAAACGAAAGCCAAAACCAAACCATGTATATAAAATAGCAACAACAAAAATGAAAAAAGAATTAAAACACTTTCATGTCTCAGTTCTATATGTATATATAAATACGTGTGTTATGCGTGTGTGTATGCGTGTTTATATGAATGTTTGTAAATTGTAGCGAGAGCACCACACAACGTTACAGCATGAAATGTAATGCAATACAATAGTCGATCTTTTAACACGCACATGTACTTATGTAGATATGAATGTACGTAATACGTACGTACGCTATGTTTGAGAATTGTAATCAAGAAAAATGAAATACACACAAGCACACGCGTGCTCGTTAACATAAGCGAAAAAACAAACGAAAGCAAACAAACAAAACAACCAATACTGAAAAGACATGCAAGTATTAATTGCTTTCGAAATGTATACCTTAGCCACACGCATGCCTTCATTTAGTTGTCCATGCGTGCTTCTTGCTAGCGAACGTATTAGCGTTCGTTTGTATGTGCTTGTGTGTGCGTATATATATGCATGCGCGTGCATGTGCCTATATGGTGTAAGCAAAATATTAAGAAAAACGCGTATAGTACGTGCAAACATATCACTATAACCCGATAGCCACGTTTTGATTATAAAGCGTTGACACATTTGAACAAAGTTAATCATCGACGTTAGCATGATCAGATCACCTAAATACCCGAGTATTGAATGTTGTCCACAAAGCAAAAGATTAGTTTATTACTGCATAACAACGACAAAATGGGATGTGGATGTAAATTAAGTCTACACTTTTTTCTCTCTCTTTTGTTTTTTGTTAATAATTGCACACCAAAATAACAAAACATGTCTTATTATACAATTAAGTGAGAATATATGCAAAGGAAAAAGTCATTTACATGCAATACTGTTTAGCAAAATTATTACTTTATCGTGAATGCAACAACGTTCAAATATTTACATTAGTCGGCGATAAACTCACAAACCTATTTAACGTTGGAAACTCTACATTTTCTTAGTAATTAAAAAAGCTCTTGCATATTTCAAGGCATTTAGTACTTATTTCACTAATTTCTGCCAAAGCTGGAACCACAATGAAAAGATTAGGTGATAGACGGTTATCTACAGTAAGGTTCGAAAGATGAGTAATTTCCCGTGCATCCGAGACTTTCTTTATTGATCTCAGGAAGGAATAATCAATATCAGTCGACGCAGAGAGCAACAGCTTCACGGTTCACTAAATCGAAGAAATCAGTTTCGCGACATAAGCCGGGCTTTCACAAATTATGAAAGGCAGTCCTTCGTTTCAAAGTAGTTCGAGAGCTAATTACTTTTGTTGGAAATTTTGAATTCTTCTTTGTATATTTGGGTAGCCATGGCGGAGATGTTTTCCGTGCCTGTGAGCGCGAATAATGGACTAAGAAATTCTATAACTCATCAAAAGGAAACGGAAAGAATGGGTTTTCTAGGTGGAAGCGAGGCGCTTTGATATCAACTGTTTGTCTAATTGCCACTACCTATTCCTTTTCCTGCTTCCTTCTGATCGGCATCATCTTGCATGTATAGCGGGTTATCCACTTGCAGGCAGAAGTCATAAACTTGACCGATTGGAAGCGCATACGAATCATTTTACTTGCTGTTGTGATAATGGGCTGTAATTCGCAAGCCTACACCTTGAATCTATGCTTGCTTCAGATTATTTCATGTTATTTGCAACATGTCAATATTAGGCAGGGTCACCATTCCTATTGTTTTCGTCCAAAAATACTTTCTCATGTAGCTTTGCTGCCTATTTTTCCAATACCTCACGAAACACTGAAAGCCGAACGGACGTATCAAACTAAAATTTGTGCCTAGCACTCAAGAAAGAGACATTATGCACGCAGTCATTGTGTAAAGATCTACAACAGTTCATTCACAAAGCTATTCTCCTTCATCTATTTGATCTTTGTAGTTCCCTTGTATTTCGGAATACACTGTACAAAGCTGATTATTATTGTTATTAAATTTAGCCAAAGAAATAAATTCAAGACTAAAGTCTTGAGGGCTACCATCTAAGACTACCGACTTTATTGAAAACTTTACTCCACTTGAGATTTGAACGCACGGCCCTTTCGGTCATTCAGGCGAAAATGCACAGCTTAAAGATATTTGTGCTTGTGAATGATCAATATTACCGGGGGTCACTCCCAAGCATACTCCGGAGTAGAACTATCGATAAAAAAGTGCAATCAGACATACTACTTCTTTGGTCCATATATACAACTGCAGAGACTTGCGGGCCTACGTAGTAACCAACCACATAGAAAAGATGTTAGCAAAAAGACATATTCTGATACACCAGATGGCTTTTCTACGGAGAATTTCTCGTCCCGTGGCTGCCTGCGATTGCAGCTGAAGGATCAGGATGAAATTTAGTATAATACTGCCATGTAGCGATCGATGGAAGTAATCTTTGTAACAACACACATTACAGTCTTTCAGAGCTGACCATTAAATATTTTACATCGTGTGGCCTCGTCTTCAACATTAGATGTCAAATTGTAAACGTTTTGTCTTGTTGTCAAATAAGAACTCGCTGTTTTAAGAGAACTCTTTTACAGGAGGGGATCTGACGAATACGTTTCTAAGATTAGCGACGTATCCACCGTATAAAAATTGTAACTGTGCCAGCAAGCTACGAAAAGGCGAAATTTTGATTTATTTTAAGTTGTTCGGAGATCACCCATTACCGAAATACTAGTCTACACAACTATTATTAATAATTATATACGTATTGTGACCTAAAAAGCCGATTGTACTCGTCTTGGCATGTTTTAGGATTCTAATAAATCTTATACTCTTTGGTTCGGGGCACTACACCATGTTTGACCTCACAGTCACAAAGAATATGATGGGATGTCTTACTCGTCCCTTGGCAAATTTTGCATGGAGATACCCATGATGTTCAGGCTGTATCTGAAGGAATTATGACGCGTGTAGAAGCCCGTGACCAAGCGTTCCTTCTCAGTTCCACTAGCTTTTGTGCTATGCCGGAAGACTGTATGAATCTTTTTGCTTGCCGTTGTCTTACATATGGCTTTCAATGTCAAATCGACTTTTTCTGTGCCCATTGCGATACCAGCCTAATAATGCGATTTCTTGACATGCCACAGAAATGTTCACGACCAGTCATCGTCCCTCGTGGATCGCTGTTACCTATACTTTCAGTCCTTTTCTTACCCTCATGGCCCAAATAGCCTGGTACTCATATTAGGTACACGTCGTTTAGGGCCATTATAGCAGTTTGACTACTGAAATAAAAGGAGATCAGCGGACCTCAGACGCCGCCCCAGTTTTGCCACTTTTCAGTTTTGAATCGATGGTGCACCGTTTTTTTGGTTCCTCCCTAAGCTCAAAAGCTTGCGCGTCCCAGTCGGTACGGTCACTCTGCACCGGTGAACCTACCCAATTAAGAAAGTAAAGTACGTATGAAATCGGTGAACAATAGTGGCCCATTTTAGTGATTTGATCTAGTCAGGCACACGATAAGCTTTAATATATTTTGACTTGTACTGTACGGTTGTGGAAGTGATAGTATAACCATTTGCTCTTTAGATGAATATCTGCAAAATGCTGATGATAACACATGCCATTAAATAGCTTATATTTTTTCTCAGTCGCACGTGCAGAAAATTGAATTTCAACTTTTGAATTGAATGAATTGCCTCAAAAAACAACTAACTGTAATCAATGCTCTGTGAAAAATTCGATTTGTTCACCGACATGAACGTGTTGATTTAACAAATGAAGCTTTTTGCCTGACGGCAGTCACATCAGACTTTCCATTGAAAAATATTTGAAATAAAAACAAAAAAAAAAAAAACAAATAGAAAAAAAACAAAAAAACCCTCAATTGTAAATAGAAGAAAATCTCATACAACATAAATGAATAAACAAAATGAGAAGCATAGTGCGAGACTATGAGGCAGTCAGAGAGAGAGAGAGAGAGAGAGAGAGAGAGAGTATGGTATGTATGGTCATTTACCAAAGATATCATTGCGATAATTACAATGGTCAACAAATCTTTTTAAACCAAACACTACAAAGTGAATATTGAATTGTGTTATCAGACGTTAACATACAACGCACAAGCAGACATATACGCATACAGGACATCTGTTATCAAACATTTATGTAAAATTCATTAGATTTTGGTCACATTGCGAAAATAAAGAATAGTTTGTAATTTTCTTGTACACTTCGTATAACAAAAAATGTTATTTGCCTTTGTGAGCAAGAAAAAGCGGGAAGAGTTTCATAACTTTTTCCTCTCATATGTATTACATAATAAACATTTGCATATAATGTGCTACTCGAATCCAGCCTGTCAGAAAGTAGTTAGATTGATGTAAAATTCTACCTTCGTCATTGGTCCAGCTACCACCTAATATAGTTTACAAAAATCTTTACTAATAACCATTCTTACCATCGTCATCATCGTTATTATCATCATGAAAGTTATTAAAAACAAGTACATTTATTGTTCCTGGCGTATCAACTCTTGGTTAACAACTTAAACTATTGATGTTGGTATTTGAAGGAAAAGCATACGCATTCTGTGTTTCGTGTTTCATACAGAGTCTAAGCGCATCTTCATCAACTTTTATGTACGTTTACGGCTTTTATATGAATTAGTGTATGCGAGTGTGCGCGAGTGTGTGCGTCGGGGATATTTGCGTTTGTAATTTGATGATGTTTTAATTAGCGCATCTATTCACTGCGCCATACGTACAGGCAAACGAATGAGTTGATTATGTGTGCATATGCGTTGTTTATTCATCGGATACATTTGATGTAACCCATACGATGTACTGCATACAAGTACGTATGATTCAATCTTTCCATACAATGTGTATAAATTGCACGTTAATTGATTTGCTGTGGTTAAGTGCAAATATATAAATACCAGTAGTGGTAGACTTCTTTTTTTCTCTCTTTGTTTTTGTTTTTTGTTTTTGCAAATTGATTTAAATGATTGACCTGCAAAAGCAGCATAGTTAACATGCAGATAGTCAGTTATTAGCGCACAAAAATCAAGGACTAACTGGAAAATTAAGGGTTCACTTGACTGAGAAACTCATTTACCTTCAGTTGCGAAAGTTTAAGTATATAAGTGGTTAAGGGCCTAGGCTTAGACATGGCCGTTGCTTAGACGAGGAGATAAGACTCGTGACTGACAAGTTCGTATTCACGTTTCTGAATCCCAGTGCGGTAGACCGTACTTTCTAACAGCTATTTATTTATATTATAATTATTTCAATTTATGTTTACGCGTTCATACTTTGAGCCTAAAAATATGGTCAACTGTTTACTTTGAAATTTGCTGTTGCTTCTGAGCGATGTTCTTCTCTGTAACGTCATAGTTTGATCTTAAATGTGCTGCTTAATTTAGCCAATGTAAACTGTGGCCAGGCAAGATTAAGTAAGGGTGCCTGGGATAAATCCCTCGGTCTTCGAAATATTTTTGTAGCTTTCGGGATTGTCGTTGGACTTCTATTTTACCTTAACTCAGCTAGCCTGTTGTAGTTCGCGACTAATTAAAAAAAATAATTTTTTTTCTCTGCATTTTTAACGGCATACTTTTTGGGTGCATTGGCTTTTAGCCATTCGTGGCCTACCTCTGGGCATTTGGAATGTACATTATGGTCAGGAAAGAGTAAGTAGAAGTATCTGGGATGAATCACTTTTTCTTCGAAATATTTTTATAGCCTATTTTTTCGCTGTATTTTTAACGGCATGCTTTTAGAGATATTGCTTGTCAGGTACTCGAGCGATATTTTTAGGCTTGACTAAGGCGTTTGTGTTAATTGGCGGACGTGCACTAGTTTTTGCGACTTACTACAGAGGTAGAGACGGCATGAATATATACATTGTGTATACGAACCCATATCTCACATACTGTATACAGTATATCAATATCCTTAGCTCTAAAGCGAGCACCACTGCCTTTTGCCATAGTGCGAATAAAAGTAAAATGATTTTGTATGTCAGTCACCACATATCTCCGTCAAAGTTTTCTAGTGAATAAGTGAAAAACGTTATTATTAGTCCTGAGTATAGTATTTCTTCAGCGATTTTTAAAAAATCAAACGTTTTACATAAAGGCAAACGCTGAGATTATTATTGGGGCATTTTGATTCAATTGAATCCGTACAAACACAATTCCTGGTTTTTGCTCAAGGAAATTTAGATTAGCATCCACATGTGCATCTTCCGACGCACAAAAATAGGTTACCACTTATAGTTTTACCTTCGCTCGAGAAACGTAGGTTTCTATTAGACATTACCTTCCCGATGAAATATTTAGGTGGTACCATTGACACGTGGGCTGTGCTGAATGAGTTTAACTTCAACCCCACACCTTCCCATACATTCGCCAAGGTATTACCTTTTTATAAAGCTTAGGTAATGCAATTATGAACATTTTAACCCCTTAATTTAATAATAAATTGCCCCGGCGATAATTAGCCACGAGCGCATCTTTTCCGATCTTGCAAAATTTAGGCCTCTCTACTAACTCTACTTTTCATTAAGTTAAGCACCCGATCGGTCAGCAAATTTTTGCGAAGTGGTGGTTCCCCCAGCAATTTGCGTCAATCATAGACATGAAGCCCATGTCTGTACCAGGTTGAAACAGAGGCTTGCTTCGTATATTCGAACCGGTCTATAATAGTTTGTTAGATTAACGAACAACGATGATATAGCGAGGGAAGTAAAAGGCAAGAATCGTCATTGTCTTATCAAGCCTTAGCGCATCTTCAGCAGTATGAAAATTTAGCCAAAAATGACTGTTGTCTTCCCTCTAATTGAGTAATCGCTCAAAATGCTTATTGTACTTCGAAAGAAATGGTTCAGACTGAAGGTTATAGACACGTGCCGTTGAAATTAATGCTTTCAAAATCGTTGAAAAATTGTTAAAGAAAAGCAAGTGTCGAGAAAACTTGAAAAGGAAACTTCGAAGATATTTTTTAAACCAACCTAACTGCCTACTCTTCGTTAATTAAGAAAACGGTGTAATTGACAGGATAATAATTGCATGCAAATTTTAAACCACTTGAAATTCTAATCAGCATATAAAGTGCATTAACTGTTTAGTTGACTAAAATATTTGATTATCAGCGCAAAAGTTAAACTAAATAGTTAATAATAATCGTAGTAAGAAGAAAGAAACTTAACGAAAGTAAAAGCTATTCTCTTCTGTTAATATGTATAGAAACGCGAATTCGAAATGATTATGAAATTCATGAGAATAGTAGTGAAGTGTAAGTGTCTATAAAATGTGAATAAGAGGGGAAGAATATAAGCTCCATTAAAGTGTTGCTCGCTGCTGTTGATAGAATTAAACTACCATCATTGTGTGTTTTACCGGTCTATAGAAATTTCATAGCTGGCTTGATAGACGCAATCGAATGTAATTTTCGCATTTTATTGAAATTTTGTGCATATTTTTTTCAATCAATTCTGCACTCAATATCATTCAAGCGTGTCATTAAGTGATTGCCATTGTTTGTTTTTAATATTTCTCATTTTCAATTCAATTACATTTATTGTTTACTTATATTTATTTATTTTTAATATTCATAATTTACATATTTTTAATTGTAATCGACCAAATGAAAACGTAATTACAACGACTTTAATTGTTTGCTGCGCAAATCGTAATAATAGAGTAGGAAAGTGAACGAGGACTCGTGTCTCTCCCTTTCTTTACGACTGTGAAAAAGCTTATTTATATAAATGAATCTGATATGCTAACATAAAATTTTCCAAGGACTGACGTTAAGAGAATTATGAGAAGTAGCCCAGAGAAAGGAAAATACCACATCGGATATATTCAAGAGGAAGATTTGAACAGAGGGTCATTTGAAAATGATGATTAAAAAGAAGATCTCATATATGCTTATAACCAAACATACATGTCTGTCCCTATGTCCATAGGTTGATCTGTCATTTTGTTGACTTGTTATTGGAGCCTTTGCAATTCAAGCTAAAAGACTTTGCTTTGCCGGATATACGCGGTAAGTCGCTAAATTTTACAAAGGATGGTTATCGAAGGAATTCTTTTTCGCCTAATTAACATAGTTTGGATAACTAAATTAAGGGCAAACAAGTGAAAATATCATAACGAGCCTCATCACAACCATTAAATACACTGCACTACCCAACTGTTTGTGTGGAAAATGTTGCCTGATCCGAATTATTGTCAAAAGCGTTTATCCTTGGGCCGAAATAAGTCGGTTTATCAAATTTTATCAAAATATTTAAAAATTGCGGCCTGTAAGTTAAATACAAGAGAACAAGACAGATCAACGGACAAACTGACAGATGGACAGACAAGCTTAGAATGATATAATAAAAGCTCGCTCTGTCTCAGCTCTCATAGCGCAGGGTGTAAACGTACAAAAATATTACAATAGGGCCGTGCTAATCATTTGTTTCCGAGGTAAAACATGAAAAATTACATATTGTTCTTAAGTAAAAGCTTACCTTCCAGGATACCTTAAACGGGTGAGCGGCGGACGTAGTTTAAATGTAACAAAATTAATTTTCTTGTCAATGGTCATTTTATAGTTTATCTTTTATCATCATAAGTTCTTACAAATTAGATTTTATGCTTACTTTTTAGTTTTTCATTTATTTCAAAGATGCAGCTAAAACGCTACCAAGCGAACATAAATCTCATGCCATAGTATGAAGGTGGTCTCATACTTATGCCAAGTAAGGAGTAGATATAATCAAATCTTCATAAAATGTAAAAAATTAATTCTTTGCAGGTATAAAAGCTTTCGTACTAATGGGTATAGGTAAGCGAAAAAAATTGGCTTGTCCGATGCAAATCCTTTATGTTACCTGGGTATGTCAACATACTACTACTCAACGATTTTTGCTTAGAAATGGTGGAGAATGGGAAATTTTAAATTCTTTACATATAACGACGTCTTCAATAAAAGTTCTTATATGGGGAATAATGACGAAAGTGGTCCAATCCAATCCATTTCCAATAGGTTTCGTTCTTAGACCGAAAAATGTCAGTATATTAAATTTCATCGAAATATCTTAAAATTGCCACTTTTAGGGTGAACACAAATACGCACAGGTAGAGATACAGACAAACGGACAAAAAAAAAATGTTGAAAATGGCAAATTTTTACGACTTATCGTAAAGTTGGTCCGAACCGATCCATTTGGAATAGGTTTTGTTCTTAGACCGAAAAATGCCAGTACATTAAATCGCATCGAAATATCGTAAAATTGACACTTATAAGATGTACACACATCCAAATGGACGAAAAGGCAGACGGACAGGCAAACAAAAATTGCAAATATTTTCGAATATAACGACTTCTTTCATATAAGGCTGTATATGGGTATTGATCGCAAAAAATAAATCCGATCTAGCTCATTTTCAATAGGGTTTAGCGTTAGAACAAAATAAAAACGTCAGTGTACGAAATTGTGCGGATGCATCCTGAAATTGGCGCTTTCAGGGCGAACGCATGTATATCAAGGAAACTGCTACAGGCGGACAGGCGGGGAAGCAAGATCAAATCGAGTCAGAAAGTCGATTAGTGTAATAAAAGTTGGGTCTGTCTTAAGTGCTTGCGTGTGTTACACACTTATCCGCATAAGCTCCGTCCTGTACAAGAAGTGGCAGGGAGAGTAAGATCACAGTATTCATGATGTTTCTTCTTTCGACCTGGTCATTATACCATTAGTCATCTGACGACTGCAGAATATGTATGAGATTTGGTTTAGAAAATATATAATCCGCCTGAGTGGCTTAGTAGGCAAAAGTCTCGGCTAGCAACTCAATGGTCGTGGGTTCAAATCTCAAGTGCGGTAGAGTTTTTAATAAAGTCGAAAGCCTTAGATGCTAGTGCTTATAGTGGCTTTAGTCTTAGAATTTATTCTTTGGCTAAATTTATAATAATAATAAAACAATTTTTTACACATCACAGCGAATTTTCGGTTGTTCATCTGATGAATAGAAGAACAAGACATAGAACAATTTTGCTTTTATTTCGATTTCGGAAATTTCCTTGATTTTTGATTTAATTGCGAAAAAAATGTTTTTTAGTATTTCATCCTAAAAATGTATAAAAGAACATTTCAAGTTTGTGTGAGCAAAATACAAAAACTAGTTATTATCTAAAAACATCATTACTATACTTTCGCAGTGAAAGTTGTTCCGCTTTATAAATATGTTTCATATCAGAAGTTCAAAAGTTTTTACTACGACATTTCAAAACTTTGGCACGCGCAACTGGAAGAAAATTATATAACGAAGTAAGTAACAGAACTAAGAAAGTTTTATTGACTTCAAGACGAATTTTTGACACCCAGCATTTCACATCAATAGGTATGTATAACGTAAACCACATACGAGCACAATTGTTTTGGATTAACTTTTTGTGTTGACTGTGAGTAAAGGTTTTTCGTCTGCGACTTCCAGTTATAAATCTAACCTATGACTATGTACTAGGAACAACATTGCGAATTGCAGCCTTTCATAGTGATCTTTAAGGCTGTGTGTGCAGGATAAGGAGACGACATGTGTTTAAGCCGACTTCTTAGCTTGAGTCAGAATATATCCTTAAAATTTTTTTTTTTTTATATTTTTTTTTTTTATATTCTTATTTATTTACATTTTTTTTTTATATTATATGCGCCAAATCTAATATAAAAGACCGCGCATGGATACAAGAAAAGTTTCTACTCTCTGTTTGTCATTTCAAGAAAATTCGGAGCCCCCGATATTTATATCCCACTGAGTAGCTGCGTTTACCAAGTTAGCGTTTGTGTGTTCAAATCTCATATACTCTAGAGTTTTCTAGTTTGTCTAGTGCTCTAAATAGTAAACGCCCAATTATCAATTATGCAGCCCTCAAGGCTGCCTTTCCTCTCTTCTTTCTGATAGCCACCGTGTTACACGAACAGGGGACATCCCCTGAGTGATTGGTCATCATTCGCTAGCTTAGGCAAATGATTTAAGAATTGAGTAATAAACAGACTTCTATTCTTAATCACGTTGTTTTCAAAATAAATGAGTGAAGTGCACCCATAAGAAGAGTGGTCTGCCGAGAATGCTGCCTCAGCAATCTCTGCCTCAGCGATCTGTTGCAAGTTGACATTAAGGGTTTGAAGTGCAGGTAATAGTATAAATTGCTGGCGGCATTTCATTACTAGGAAGTAGTCCTTTGTTGTCGCTCATTTTTTGTACAAAGCAATTCAATAACAGATAGACAGAGACGCAAACATATACAAGATTACGGATTAAGTTGCTTGCTGGGAAAGTTTCAGTAGCCACCGTTTAACGCTTTAATGCATTTTACGTTCGAAATTTAATCGAAGATCACATAGATCTACTTGGACATCGAAGGTGCGACACGTACACTCTTATTGAAGTTAAAAAAAAAGGAAAAAACAAAATTATTTTATTATCTCCAAACTGCGTTGTTTAAAGCGAAAGTGAATTTCATTTCCTTTGCGACCTGCAGTTTTTCTACGAAGAATTGTTTTATTTTCCCCTTTTTGCTTGGGTTACAGAGGCAAAGTTATTATACCAGCCTTTCATGGTTCATATAAAACTGAATTTCCTTCCCTAAATTAGTCTCTCTTAGCATATGTCCTACTATTCTTCTAAGATGGCTTTTTATAACTTTATTTTATTAACGTTATTAAACGCTTTTGCACGCGACAGTAGTACAATTTCACCCTAAAGAGTTTTAAGAATTTTTTTTTAATCATAATACGTTCTTGTTTGCCGTCGGCGTGAATGTTATAAGTAATCTTTAAGTGCTTCATAAACTAATTTAAGTTATGATATTTGTATACATCTACACTGCTTGTTAGTACGTTTTGATTGAGGAAACAGGTTTTGATTGAAATGGCTAATGGATGTTTATTAAAATTATTTAATAAAAATATTAACCTAATTATGGTTTCGACGGAGGAGAGAGCTCTTCTCTTTCAAACCTCCATGCTTCAGTCGAAAAACTTATGACGAAGCAAATCGTCAGACATGTAATTTGCACGCTAGAAAGAAAAGTTGGAAGTGCAGGAAGGGCTACAGATAAATGAAGTAGGCAAAGGGAAGAAGAAGACCAAACAAATTCAACAGTCCGGCAGCACGCAGCCATGGCTAATAGGAAAGATTCGTTAAGTCGATATATAATTCGGCTGAGGCAATGACACTGCGAAAGTCTTTTGGTAAGTAGATCTTTACAGCACCAGCTTACTTCGGTATTTAAATTCAGAGAATTGAGAGACTTATCGGGTTTACTTAGACTTAAGTCACTTCGTGGAGTTTGTCAGATCTTAGTGAACCCAAACGAGGACAGAGGTTTTTCGACAAAGTCATGCGTCGCTCTTTTTGGAATCTGATTATAAAATAGAGATAATCTAGATACAAAATGAAAGAAAGAGGATGAAGGAAAGTAGTTTAGTAGGGATTCCCGGGAAATTTGATGTGAATTACATTTTTTTCGTTATTGAAGCTCTGAACACTATGTAAGTCGAAGGATTGGGCCTTATAGGGATTTGCTTATATTTAGGAAGATTTTGTTGGTATCTTTGTGGGTAAATTGTGCAGCCTCCGGGTCTTGCAAATTTTATATTAATATACGAAGAATTTTTTTAAAAGAATTTTTTTATTTAACAGGTAACGAAGCGAAGCCTTTATTATTAGAGTTTCCGTTGCAGTTTCATGAAAATGCAGCTTTTTAAAGCTTTTCGTTTAGTTTGTTTGAAAAATTTTTAAAAATATCACCATGAACTTTATATGAACTGTTTGTTTATTCGTTAAAGTATTTGTCTATTTGCCAGGCTCCGAAAATAATTAGACGACGTGTTGTGTTCTTATGGAGATTTTTGAGCCGTGTCGAAAGAAAAATTAATTAATTAATGTAATTAATTATTAATTAATTAAGTAATTGTCTATCTAACAGCCGCTGAGAGCGACTGCAGATTTTATAGCTGAACTGCTCGAAGCATTACGTACTTTAAGACATATATGATTGCGAACGCTTGGGAATAGAAATTTTTTTATAAAAGAACTTTTTGCTTTCGGAGCCCAAAGGTAGCTACTTGCGACAGCGTGATTTACAACTTTGGTTTTACACGCGTTTTTGGTGCGAACAACACACATTACAAGCCAGGAAAAAAGAGTACATTTCACGTTTCTTTTTGAATGAAAGAAAAAATTATGAAAGGTTAATATTCAGGGAGGTTGTTAAGTACAAATTTAAGAGTTAAAAAAACGGGGCCCTGCAGTATAGCTGGTGCAAATTAGAGTCTTAATAAACTTTTTTAATACGTCTCCACTCTATTCCTTCGCGGTTTCTTTTTTCGAAAGTGTTCCCCACTTTGTTCACACCTCTCAAACGTATTTACACTTTTTGTATTGTGTAACGCCGGACGGTTATTTGGTATTTGGTTCCTTTCTTGGCCTTCTGGTGCGCACTGAAGCGTGTCTAATTTTACCAATAGACGATATTACTCATACCGAATGTGGATAATGAAGGAAGCGCAAGTTTTCTTCTTTACCTGTGTTAGAACCTAATTGGCATGTCCAATAGGTTAAATGTTACACACATATATCGTTCTAAGGTCTGACTTCAAATCTGGTAACCTTCCCACTTTCAATTTTGTTCTCGGTTTCATATAAATGCAAAACATGCAACTCACCTAGAACACTACAGAATTTAGTCAACTGTACATAAAGAAAAAAAGTTAGCAGGATCACATGAAAAAGAATAACTTAATCTAAGTACGGGACAATAATGAAGTTGGAAGTTTGCTCCTCACAGTACGTTAGTACGGCACAAAAGAACGTTATGACACAACATAGGTTGCTGGTTTCTTGGTTGGTTTTTGCTTTTGGGTTCTTTTCCCATATATTTGGAAACTGTAGTATATTCTAAGTTGATTATAGCGAGTGTCTTTGATAAAAATTTTACAAAATTTATTTCTTACGTAGATATGTTAGAACAACTGCACTACTGATACATATTCAAGTCACCGGATATTGTATACAACAATGTGAAAGAATTGTTAGCCTTTTTCCAACCCTGTTTCAATTTTTTTCCGCGTTGGGGGCATACACAGATCACAGCAATATTTAACCTCACCTTTCTCGTCAATTTTGTGACTGCAGCGATTCAACAAAACTTATTGGCCAAAATGACCCGTAAGGGTCGAAATAGGTAGATGACAGGCAGAAAAAAACCGATTATGGGTATTTAAAAGTCATTTCCTGGAATAGCAAAGGCATCAACAAATATTGGAACTTTACATACTTTATAACCATTTATTTTAAGCTCGAAAGTTTGAAAAGGTCGTCTTGAACCATGGGGTATTTCTTGTATTAAAACTTGTTATATTACTGCATTTCTGTTGAGTGGGAGTAAGGCACAAAGCTATGACTTTTTTTGCTCAAAAAAAAAAAAAAGAAAGAAAGTCCAACTAATAATCTATACTTTTTGTCCATATAATGCAAAAATTTTTGAAAATTTTCTTATATTCTTGGTCTTGCTTTTCATGCCCCATACCACTTGTGGTAAAACCGATTGTTGAGTTTGTAGGGACGTATACAGCTCCCAGAAAAACTTGAGATACACCCACTTTTTATTGCGGCGATCCGTCCCTCTGTCCTTAAAATCTTGTGTGCAACTTAAAGAACACTCAGACGAACATTGAACGAACCTATGTTTTATTATACTGATTGCTTGAAGTAGTAAGTCTGATTCTAAACTTGTCCACCTGTCTGTCCTTGTATACTTGTCTTCAACCTACAAGACGTAATTTGTGAGATATTTTGATGAAATTTGGCACCCCATTATTGGTTGGCGTGGGGACAAACGCTGTTGGAAACGGCTTAGATCGGACGTTTATTAAGCGAACTGAATTAGGGTATTTAACAGTGCGACTTAGCCTGCTACAAGATTTTCACTAATTGTTATTGCCACAGACACTTAATACCTCTGAGGGGAGTTGATAGGGAACTGGTTTGTCTTATTAAACCATCCTCTAATAACAATCTTATATATCAAATAAGAAAAAATCTTATTTATCAAATAATACCTTCAAGTTAGATTAAGAGTTAAAGGAGTGATTAAAAATCTAATACAGACAGTTTTTATAAAACCAAAAATGACTTTTATTGCAACACTGCGTTGGTAATCAGAAGCGATTAGAAAAAGTTAGAAATGTTTTCTCCCTCCTCATTAGATATTAGACGCAAAGGTTTAAATAATTCATGCAAAAGTGTGTAAAGCATTTGATGTCTCTATTGGAATTTCTATGAATATTTTATTTTCTAACAATTTCTCTATTATTTATTATGAATTTCTTGTTGTTGTTGCTTGCGTTCTTATATTGTACTTATACTTTTGCCATGATGTTCTTCCTAGAACGGTAGATGCATTATGCATATTAAAATTTTGAATAGATTCACATTTGAATAACCAAAAATTAAACGTGACTTCCCAAATGAATATTTCAAGAAGAGAAGTCTTACAATGTGCGTAAGGTAAAGCGCAGTGTATGTACGTATGCAGTATTGTAGGACAAAGAGAGAGAGGGGGATCCAAACGGCGGTCAAATTTGGCCATCAATATAAATAGGATTAAAAATTGTTCAGGTGCAAGTGATAATGCTTGCCGTTGTCAATTGCTATGCTACTTATGTACAACAATTGCTCATATTTAATATTTAAGATATTTTGTCACTGATATCTAAATGAGAAGGTGTGTTTATACGTGTGCGCCTAAGTGATTGCAGGCATATTAAAATATCTAAATGTATTTTACTTTGTCTTAAGCAGTTCGTATGCATTTGTGTGACACCTGTCTGTTTATTTGTTGCTCTGATATATGTGTTTATTGTTCTTTTGTCGTTGTTGTTGTTGTTGTTGTTGTTGTTATTATTATTATTATTATTATTATGGCTGATAAAGGGCTTAAATGAAAAACTTGATGAAAATTTAATAAGTTTGTTGTTGTATAAATGCATTTATGCTTACGCACACACACACACACACATGCACGTACACGTACACGTAAACGTATTCAATTTTCAAACTTATAAAGTAAGAAACATTTTGTTTTGTAGTGTGATTTCATTTATTGTTTGAATATCTATCTATGCGTTCTTTTCGTGTATTGCACTGTACGTAGGTATACATGCGTATAGTTTATATATATGACCATTGGTTGAACATTTTACCATAATTGTAATTTATTATTCATAATTCATAGCACTTTTGTGAGTTGAGGATAAACAATTTGTACGTATTTCATATGGCTTATGCGTTATGTTCTATAGTAAGGTATGTTCTCTGGCATACAGTAAAGCCGTGGGGTAATTGCTAACAATACCTGGGTACAATGAATATTTTCATTATGTTTTAATAAAATTGATTTAAGTACTCAAGTCATATTATATTAAAGATTTACTAAAAAAATTATTTTAACAACAACGACAACAACAACAACAACAAAAGTAACAAGGATAGCCACAATCGTATGAAGTAATAACTTAATAGCAAATATGTCATCAATTATATATGGATATGCATAACTGAGCGCTCTCTGCATTACTACAGATGATTTGCCAAAGGCTTGAAGTCAATAAAACAATAAAAAAAGCATAATAATGTCTTCATATGAGAAAAAAAATAAGTAAAATAATTAAGAGAATAGACGTATTAGGGTAGAATGGAGAGAATGGGGAGGCAGACGTTATCTTTGATTTATTTCCAAGTATATGCAGATCTCGATTTGCGTCCTTGGGTGCTGGCGATGGAAAGAAGACTAGAAATAACATAAATCGATATGTGTGACAACGATCCGATGTTTCCGAGTTGGACATAAGAATGGCATGGGCAACCAGCACATGGGCAGACAGACGCAGACAAATAAGCTTAATGCAAACTAACTTCCGAGTTGGCTTACAAAAGTTTGGTCTGTGTTGAATCCTTATATAACTTACATACTGCCCACAAACTCAATACGCCCCGCACTGCAGGCGGTGTAGAGGTCAATACCTTTTAAGCTTAGCATTGGCGAGAAAAGTGGTATTACAGCGCTGGTCGCCGGTACTGCGTTTACCCATACATGCATAATTTCACCGCATCACAAATGGTGAAATTGCATGAATTAAAGTCGAAGTTCCTGGGACTTAGTGACCGACGTATTACTTTGAAATTGACATCCTCCGCAGTTTTTGCAGTTAATCTTCAACTGTACTCAAATGAACTCCTAAGAAATGCATAATCTATTCAATGTTTGATTAGAAATTAAAAAATTATCAAGATCAACGCAAATGAAACGCAAAGTGCTTCACACTGTGCATTTACTGTGTTCTCAAGTATTTACTAGATGCCAAATAATTTCGTTGATTATGAAAGCAAAGATATTCTATATAGATGTAGGGGTAACCTCTAAACTCCATTCATATAGATACGTAGGCAGTTGGATCTTGAAAATCTTGCTTTTCCGCAAAGTTTAAAGGATTTCTTATAACTACGGTTAAGTTGTTTTTTTTCAAAATAATGTGCAAATCTAAAAATAATAAGCGGTATTTTTATGCAATTCCTGCCAAAAATATTGCCATCTTCTCAATGCCACAGTCTTACTGGTAGTGTCAATTTCAAGTCAACGCACTTTCTTTGGTTAAAGTAAATCTAATCTTTCATGCAAAGTCATAAACGCAAAAGCTCTCCCGATTTCTCTATTAGGTTACTAATCCAATTCAATTTGAAAATTCGGCCCGTTTTCTGGGAGAAAGTGAAAGTATTGGCTGCTGTGATCGCATGATTTGAAAATACTATCTTTACAAAATTTACTTTGTTTACTTTTGAAAATGCACACAACTGTACAAGTTATCACGCTAAAGTATACACAACACAGTTTCTCGGACGGTTCAACAGCTGTAGTTCGGAGTGTTACGAGACCCAAAACCCAAAAAAAACCTTATGAAGAGTAGGCGAACCACTAACCATTAACATCGGCGATTGCACTGCTCAATAGATGGCTTAATGTCCGCCGGAATCGTGTTTTCACGATACCCAAATATGGGTTTTTTTCGGGATAACCAAAAAACACGAAACATTTTGTCGAGACGGAGTTTCAAAATTATCTAAGATGTAGGAAAAAGTGATAGCCAGCGTTGGGCAATACTTTGAATACTCCGAACATTCGTTTAGATTGAAATAAAATGCATTTCTGATCACAGAATAACCGACTTCACCGATATGTTCCGCTAATAAACTCCTATCTTAACCTCTAAAATTAGCAAACTTTTGATAAAAGCTGAGCTAAAAACAGATATGTTATAATAAACTTCCGGTCATTGCAAATTAAAAAGTCAAAACTTTTATTATAAACCTTAGTTTAATTTTGCTTCTCTCCCTTTCCTATTCATTTTCCTATTTCACCAGGTTACTCTGTTATGTAATGTGTATTTGCCGTATGCAACTTTTGTTTTCGTTTACTTTTGCCGGGTATGTAATTTCAATAATTGCTTTCGTTTCGATTTTCTTTTCCTTTCAGAATTACACCCTCTATTCCTTCTTAATCCTCTCTACCCTTCTTCATTCTTCAACAACTAACGTTAAAAAATTTTTATTACATTTTTTATAACCTTCATCTTCACTTCAATGTGTCAAAAGCACCTACTACTGCTGTATATATATTCATAAGCCAGTGAAATCTTCTCCTTTCCCCTTCTGCCCCTACCTAAGCCTTCGTCCTTTAGTTTATGTTTTATGTGTATTAGTTTTCTGACTGCGGAGCAAAACAGACCTGTGCATGTAACTTGTCATTTTTATGTCATGCATTTTATATAAATGGCAAGTATTTTCCCAACCTCATGCTACTGCCGCTCTTCCACCTCACCATCTCAGCATTGGACCACCATGCTACCGATACTATTACTGCTAGGCTTTCACTTCTCATCAAATATTTGTATTATTGGCATGTAAAATTACATTCCTCTTTAGCTGCATTCCATCCCATGTGTTTACTTTGTCGTCTATCGGTCTCCTTCAATTTTTTCCCCCCTTTACCGAATTCAAAGTCATCATTTTGTGGTTTTCTCCATTTCCACTCCGAATATAAGAAAAAATATTTCGATTTGCTGACATTGGATTTTATGAAACTTTTATTCAGTTGTATTTCTTCTTTGCCGTAATTAATATACTACGGAAAGTAAGTTTTCATTATGTTATTAAAAACCATCGAAGCCAACGCATTTTACAAAAATTCAATGCACCTCATGTACGAAAAGGGAAAAAATTCCAATAGCATTGCTTAAAAATTCTTAATGGTCACTATTACAACGCATATTGTCCTGCTCAAGGGGGACAATAGAAAACTTGAAATCGCTTACAAATATCCATCCGTTAGAGCTCGAATTCATATATAATATCCATATGAATTCTTTACAATTACATTCTTTATCCTAGGCAAACGATCGTCCACTAGTCAGCAAAGCTACTTTGCACAAGGCAGGAAATCTTGACCTCAACTGCAAATATATCGAATTGTAGGCTTTCTTTTACGGTCTGAAATTTAAGTTAAGCATTAAGTGCCGAGCAGTTGCATCTCCCTTTTCCTTTATTTTCCTCCCTTTTTTTCAGTCGCAACATTCAAGAGATCGAGATGGAGGCAAGTAGCCCAAGCGGTTGGGAAAGCTACATTCAAGTTGCTTTTCTTCTAAAATTGAGATTAGGTGCAAAAAGTAGCCTTTGTACAACAATACCTTTTGACCCTGTTTCCTTTCTGTTGTAATTTGTTTAAGGTTTGAGATGAAGTGCAAATGATCCCAAGTTTGCGTAGCTCAACTACAAAATCAATGTTTGTCTCTTTCTGTTGCAATTTCAAGGTGCTTTGAGATTACTTTCCATATTAAAGCGAATGTTTCTTGTTTGGTTTTTTGCTCTCATAATTTTATTATAAGGTGAGATGCAAAATAGCCCAAGCCAATAAATTTAGGGTTCATCTCATCTCTGTCGAATTTGAAAACTTTTTATGTTATGGTCCATATAAAGACTACCAGGGGTTTTTTTGCTTGTTTCGCTTCTTTCACAAGTTGAGGTCAAATACAAGACATCCTAAGTTCGCATAATTCATGTACAAGTTCATAGTTTGTTTTCTTTCTTTTGCAATTTGAAAATGCTTTGAGATTACGCTCCACATCAAGGCGAGTGAAGGTTTCTTGTTTGTTCTTCTGGTTTCAGCATTTTAAGGTTAACTGAGATAAGGTTTACGTCAACCTGGTATGGATTTCGTGCTTGTGTATTTTCTTTCGTAATTATAATGCGATTTGAGGTTAAGTGCAATGTATATGCAATAATAATGTAATAATGTAATTTTAAATTGCAACTCATCAATGGATCTTGAGGAAGTCTTCCTCCCCACTCTGCAATAGTGGGCAAATTCTCCCTGTGAAGCACATTCTCTGTGACTGCCTTAACTTTTCCTTGGCTAGCAGTATTGCATTTGGGACGACTAAGCCTAAGGACATTCTACGCTACAGGATAGAATGTCAATACAATATATTACTTTATTAAAACTACTAGGCTCAATATCCAATGTATTTATAAAAAATAGAGCTGATGGCCTGTGTTGCTAGGGCTCAATGTCTTTCTTTTAGTCTAAGAATTTATTTCATTACTCTAAAACTATAACAATAATAATAATAAATTTAGTGTTTTATACTACATCAGATTATATATGTTACAATTCACATTACGCCATTACGGTCCATCCCTCCGCGCTTACTTCTGATATGGTGAGAAAGAGGTGGAAAAAGAAAAAGGGATAAGATAGGGAAGGGCCTCAGCCTAGTGGAAGCGTGCCGTCTTGGTAAGTGCGACGCTTTTACCCAATAAGCATTCGCGATATCTACGACTAAGTGTACTCGCTAGCAATGGGATTTGAACTCGCGAATATTCGTGCTTCGTACACGCGGTCAGGTAGAGGAAGGTATCCTCTAAAGGCTGCCACAACTTCATTTTATAGGTAAATTTGTGATTTTCATCAAAAAATTCCCTCCCTATTATGTGGAAAATAAATTAATTCATTTTTCTCTTTCGTAAAGTCATGTAACAAAAAAAAGCTCCGATCCAATTATATTTTCACACTGTTGTGGCGTTGAATAATGTAACAATTATATGCATAAAATGTAATTAATTTATGCCAAATTACCAACAAATAAACTCGTATTGTTTTCACAATTAATGTTACATATTCATGTAAATGTACACAAATGGATATGTGTATGCGTAAGAGTAAGTGTGGTTAGCAAAATACATATAATATTTTCAAATTTTTATTAATGCTTTAATATGAAAATCCATATTAAAACATGCAACGTATAGTCATATAAAATATTAATATGATTAGTGTATAAGTGTGCGTCCATATGGGTGTGCATTTAGGCAAGTGTGTGTATAACTATAGTAAATCCAAGTCCCTTAACGAGAACAGAGTTTAGGCGTTTTATGATACCGAGTTATACATATTCGTGGATTCATATAAATGTATATACGTGTATACATATATATATATATATATATATATATTTATATATATACACAATATATACAAAGTTGTTGGTGATTGCAGTAGAGCTTCGATTCATTCTCTCTAATCTAATGTTATATTTTGTGTTTTGTTGTTGTGTTTTGCTGTTAGTTTTGTACCTAAAAACTCTTTCCGTTATGAAATGCCTTCGGGGAATATTTGCATTTAGCATGACTATGCTTGACAGGCATATATACATATATACACATGTATATATATATATATATATATATATATATATACATGTAAATGTATATGTGAATGTATATCTATGCATGTACATGCAAGTACATGCAACACATGCTTGGCAAATGCATAAGCATATGGAGAGAAAAACCATTCGTACATGTATCGTGTTTTTTATTTAATTTAAATTTTTTTATTTTGTTTTGTTGTATTTTTTTCTTTTTTTTCGGTTCGGTTCTCGTTATAAAATTGAATCATTAAATTAAATTTCCACCAAACATTTTCCTATTCTTTTCAGTTCATTTTCTGTTTTCTGTGCTAATCGCATGCATAGCTTTTGTAAGTAAATACCTTAGGAAAGAAAAACGAGAAAGACAATTATAATTACCTTAAGGCGAACTATGGATACCCGCTACTTAGTTGCAAAATATTACACAAAACATGTTGATGGAGTTAATGTCAATTAGTTCCACGTCTCAGCTTACGTGAGGTTAAATCAAAAAAAAAAAAAATGGATATGAATTTTGACGTCATTTCAGTTATGTGGCTAGATCGAATTCATTTTTCATCTTTTAATCTTTCATAATCGATTGAGAATTGTTCGTGTCATATTCCGTCTCTTCCTACGTTCATTATTGCGACTATCGCTCATTGTCCGCAAAGAAGCATTTAAGAGATCCGTTAGATGTATGTTACCAGCGTCATGGAAATCAGAACAGATAGAAAAGAATTGTTTAAAGATACTTCAAGGTATTATCATTGGAAAATATTTGAATCGGTATTGGAAATTGTAGATATAAGCAATCAAGATCAAGACAATAAAGTTCCAACATAAAGCTCTTTACGATTATATACCCGGATGTTGCAAGCAGTAAGACGAAATTAACTTACGTCTATCTTCCAAAAGAAAGCATAATAAAATAAGAACGATGATATAAAGTAATAAGATACTTAATATGGAGCAAGCCTTGCACGTGAATTTACAAATAAAAAATTCCAGTCCTATGCAATAAAGCAAGAAAACCCAAAACTACGACTTTGCGATTTTATATAAAACGTGTATATTATAAATGTCAAACTTTCTTAAGGATATAAAAAGAAGAAGCTATTTTTGTTTTTCTAGAAGAGAGAGTTTTCATGAAGCGATAATTCTGAGGAAACGTTAGGTGATGTTCTCCCTAAGAAGAATTGTTTTGGCATATTAAGGAAGTTAGTAAGATGATGTTATTCGAAGCGGGCATTAAATATATTCAGGTATGGAAAAAAAAAATGTTTTTAAAAAATATTAAAAAGCAAGTAAGAAGACTATAGTGGGCGGCAGCGCACCATTCCTACATCACTCTACAGTTATTAATATATCGACTTTTAGAAACGACGCGTTATATGGCGAGGCGTCGAACTTGAATTAATGCATGTCGTTGTGCCAAGTTTTATGAAAACATCTTAAATATTGAGGCCTGTAGGTTAAATACAAGCAAGCAAGCAAGACAGACAGACAAGCTTGGATCGATGAAAAAAATGATTCTGAATCGATCGGCGTATTAAAGTGTGGGTCCATATCAAGCTTTTCTGACTTGTGTGGACGTATACAGCTCCCAAAAAGGCTTGAGATGGATTCACCTTTTACGTCTTATGCTTAACATGCAAGCAGCAAGCTTTGAGATATTTTGATAAAATTCTGTGAACCGACGTGCTTTGGCTGCGTTGCAAGGACGCATGCTATTAAAAGTGTTTTGGATCGAACCACTTTCTCGAGCACTTCCTTTATATCGCCTTATTTAGAAAAGTCGTTACCTGAACTCCTGGTTGGTGTACGGTATTTGATTGCGGGCAATAATTCGCTATAGCATTTTTACAGTTTAATTTAAGGAGGGTTGAGATTGTGCAAATTTTAATGTAAAAAAAAGTATCTACCTGCCCATAGCTAGGGGAGTATTTCGTGGATTTTAAAGATATTGATTGCGTGGTTGACGAGTATTTAAATGAAAAGACAAGCATTTCTAAATAAATTTTCGAGTTGTTAAAAATTCGAATAAACAAAATGTATTTGAAATTTCAAATAGTTGTAACACTGGTATACAATTTGTTCGTAAACTGTCATTCATCCATTTTTACACTAATGCTATGATCAAAAAATAAGAGCAATAATCAAGATAAATCACGCGGGTATATCGAATTTCAGAAATATATGTGCTCTAAATTGATAGCACTGTGACAGATATCTGTGCCAAATTTCACGTCATAAACGTCATTAGCGCTTCAGCTGAGCTTGGTTTTGTACGACAAAGAATGGTTTTTTCCGATTGTTACAACGCGGGATTTTCTCGAGGGAAGTTGCCTTAAATTTTGTTTACGAAATAAAATTTCTTCTGCTAGAACTTTTAAGACGTTGCAGACTACGTTTGACATTGCCGAGAAATGGTCGAGGACGAAGAGCCCAGAAGAGTCCAGGACTGGATGACTATCAACCTTTATCGGTGAAAGTCACGGCAAGCAAATCAGAGCGTTGTTGACGCTATTAGCATTTCAGACGGATCAGTCGGCAACGCTTTAAAAAACGCACAAATCTCGATTGGTTCTAAAAACACTCAATTTTCACAGTAATTCTTCGACACACCCAATAAACAAAAAATTGATTTTTTGAGAAATTGACGGCGACGTGGGTATTTAATAGCGGGTGTCCCGGTTTCCGTTCTAAATGAAATGACTGTTAGACACTCCATAAAAGAAGACCAGTCTACGAGTTATTTTAATATGTTTAAATAAATCTAAGGTACGTAAAAAACGTAGAAGAGCCTCTATCAAGAGTGAAGCCGATTAATTTTAGCTGAACCTTAATTTTCACATTTCCGACTTCTTCGTCGCAACATTGCTGTATCTTCTTAAAATTACTTAAAGAGCCTGTCTCAACGACGTGTCTCAAACTGATAGCCGATGATGAAGGAATCAGTGCGTAGATGATAATTTCATGCACGCAAAGGCGATAACAAAAGCTGAAGCAAAGCTAAAACCCACCTCTTCTTCAACCTTTCAGAGGATATAACTTGAGGGTTTTTTACTATGGTAATACCAAGCGAAATAGTCGGGTAGCCCTTATTAAGATGACATGAGATTGAAAGCTTCAAACATTTGCAAAGCCGTGGAATGCCGTTATTATAATATCATTGTAATATTATACTACTATTATAATACTAATGTTGAATGCCCAGTACAGTTTTTAAAAATCCCTGAAGTCTAACTCGCTCAAGCGAAAAACAAGGACAAATGCTAATATTAATTTTAGAGTCAAGTTGTAATCGCCTCCTCAGCTTTACTACACGGAATGAACAAAAGGATAAAATATGAGGAAACTATCGTGAAAACGCTAAGCAAAAGTAGGAGTGTTGGCTTTTCGTACGTCAGGAGATTCTACCAAAAGAAAATGTGTTTGTCTTTCTTTACTTCGTTTCTTCTCCTCCTTCTTCTCTCCCCTCTTCATTCTTTTTTCTCTTGAAAGTCAAAATATTTGTTCAAAGTATGAGGAGCCGAATTAATATGACGATTTTGAGGAAACTTATTGTGTTCATTTGAAGCACTTTAGTAAGGTTAGCAGGAAAATTTGAAAACGACGGTCGTGGCTTAGTAGCTAAGGTCACATACTTTCTTAAGCCCATGTACGCAAATTTCTCGATTTCTCGAGCACTTACACCGCCAGAAGGCGCCCAGTTGTAACAAGAAGGAAGGGATCAGCGAGTGGTGGCTGCCCAATGGGTATGTGAACAAACAGTATGAGCTATGCCTTTACGTGCAGTCGCTATAGCAACACCCAAAAGTAGCCAAGCCGTGGTGAGATTTGACACCGCGGACACCAGCTTTCTAGTCGCGACTCCTGTCTCCTGGGATATATGGCAGTCCATTCTTAACTTACTGGACTTATTCAGCAAAGTGAATAACATTTTGTGATCCCTATGAGAGGTGGTTGCCTAAGTGTTGTTGGAATAGAAGCACCAAATTAACTTTCAAATGGGCGGAAAAATCCCGCTTTAACACTCTCTCCGGCTTAAGCGAGCAAGTTTTGTTATGCATTTAAAATAGCGTTTCATTGGGAAATTCTCAAAGGATTTTAAAAATTCCAGAAAAGCTATTTATTTTGGAGCGCGAAGTCGCGCTGGCACCCACACTCATGCATACATAACCAAAGAACCATTAGAAAATCCACAGTGCTAATGTAGATTATAGAACTGCCACTTGCACATATATGAATATGAAATTCACAAGCACACATACGCATCTAAGCAAACAAACAGTACAACGCTTATTTGCATTTCAGCTTAACATAGAGCAAAAAAGAAAGAAAGAAAAAAACAAACCCGCAACAATTCTGCATAGCAGCGAAAGCAACAATAATAAAACAATTTTACGGTATGCCAACGTATCATCCGATGTTGTCAGCTAATAACGTGAATTGCAGAAAAACACAACAACTGCAACAATTTCTCTTTTCAATAAATTTTTGAAGTGCGTATCCATGTAAATATTCCTCTGCAAACAACAAAGTTGAACAACGAAGGCACCACCGCATTTTCCACTTATGATGGTATATTTTTATGGAAGAAAATTTTTATTCATTTTTTTTTTTTTTTTTTTTTTTTTTTGCTTTTTTTAACCTTAAGTGAACGGTTGTTGCTATTACTAATATTCGATGTCGCTTTCGTCGTCATTGCTGCTTGCAGTATTGTAGTGTTTCATTTCGTATTCAATTCCAAAGAGCATTAGAAAACTTTCTTGCAATCGGTTGCCTGCCTGCCCTTTCCCACCGCCCGTGCCTAAAATCTTATTACTTTCCATCGGGTTTTCATTACTATTGAATATTCTTCTCATTAAGCATATTTTCAACTATAAGCGTTACGCACTTATGAATGGTGCATAACATTTTTGTATCATCGCATGCTTGATGCATGGCTACGTATCTTGGCAAGTTGTTCGCAAACGTGTGCATTGTGCGCTTAACAATTGACAATTGAGAAATTAATGCAGCTCAAATTGCATACTAACGACAAGTCAAGTATTTCATAAATGTATACATAGGCACATACATGCCTACACACACACACATATATATATACACGTACACATACATTCATACATACCTTCGTACACACATACATACGAACATATTAGCAATATATTCAAGACAATGCGTTCAAGTGTATTGCATATAATAAACAACCCATTGAGTTTGCGCACAATCGCCATCATTGAGCTCTTTGGTCGTTAATTTATAAAAAAAAAAAAGGAGAAAAAAAAATTCATTTATTTATTTATTTGTTTTTTTTTTTTTTTTGTACTATTGTTGGTAAAATGCTAAATAGTTTCAAGTGTGTATATATATATGTTTATACCATATACACATCATCAGTAAGTTTTACATAGTTTCTCATTTCAATGGTGTTGTGTTATTATGCAGCCGTAGAGCAGTAACAGCAGCTGAGAGTTTTTGTTTCAATTATTTTGTATTTAAAATTCATAACCTGACTGCCAGCGATCAAAAAAAAAAAAAACGTATTCATTGTGTAAAACCTAACGAGTAGTAAGAAAGAGAATGCGCTTGAGATATACATACATATGCATAAGCATAGGCGTATGTGTGTGTGCATATGTAACTGCATACGCATGCAAATTTTCACGCATTCGTTTTTAGATGGGCAAAGTTTTGGCTGCCGGTGTGAGTGCGTGTCTGCATATTTGAGACTGTGTTTGCGTTCATGTGTCTGTGTATAATGGAAATTCTCACAAATTAAAATCAATTGTTCATTTTGCCCTTTCTTTACACAATGACTTCGAATAGAAGAAATAAGATTACCATGAAACGAATAAAAGGCCACTGCATTACGTGGAAGTACATGCTTAAGTACCCTTCAACTATTTTTCGTATCTCTCTGCACAAAAGATCTTTGATTTTATCTTTGTTATATCAATGAATTTTATTACGACTGACTTTCTCTTGTATTCCCGGTCAATGCCTTTCGCTTCCACATATAATTTAAATTATTTACTCAAGATCAACTCTTAGTCATTCTTAGTGTGAACAAATGTCATCGCCTATTTGTCTGCCTATTTGGTTAGCCTGATGTGAAGTTTTTTTGCAAAGGCACAAAGAGCTTTTACTGCAGATCTATAAAACTAATAAGGAATGGAATGACTTCCTTATCATCGGCGTCTTAAAATGAATATGTGAAATTTAAGAATTAATTAATTATCTCAAAATATAATTTGCAATTTCGTTTGTTGTCCGATAATATCATATGCACATTTTAAATATTTCGTGAAGAAGCTTTAGTTTACCGCTATATAGTTATTTTGCTATGATGAAAAATTCCTTCTACAATACACTACGAACATCCATATAGAGATCGCTATCCTGTCGTTGTTTAGTTTCCTCGCAATTCAAACGACACTCTTTGAACTACATTAAACGACAGTTGCTTTATTATGTAAATAACTCATTTTACAACCGAACTCATTGATTCAGTTCACTTGCCCGTTCCTTCTGTCCGAATATATGAGCTATCTTTCCATTATATATTTTTACGATGGGGTCTACATCCCAAATGTTGTAACAAAGAATTTTACATTCATACATACACATACATACGATTTGTGTCACAGTAAAATTGCCTACACTATTTTCGCTCATCATGGTCAGGGACACGATGTCAATCATACGGCCACGTCGAGAATGGACGAAAATGTCGCAACTCTTAACAAACGCACATTGATTCCTTCATATGTACCCTAAGCTCTTAAAGGAAAGAAAGCTAATATCCTTCATACCTCAGGTAACTGCTTTGGTTTTCCGACTTGAGGAGCTTAGCTTGTGCCGAACTAGGAAATCCCTTAATCTAAACCACTTCTGTCGTCGAATATGCGTAACTCGGCATAGGTTTGGAATAGCTTTGGTTTTTTCTGTTAAAGTGGTTTTAATTCGGCCTTTTCTCTTATAATGAACAAACACCCAGGAGATGTAGCACGATGGTGGTCAGTGGCGGCTGCCAGTTTTATGTTTGGTGTACACAATCGATAAATGTAGTGTGTTAACGAACTGAGCATTTATCATTACACTTATTAGCAAGTATGGTCCACCTCATTGAGATTTGAACCTGCGAACACAGACTTGATAGTCGTGTACTCGCCTACGCGGCAACGCGATTTTATGGTTTCATCTTCTAATTTTTTAACCAGCACCAAAATATCAGCCAGGCAATGGGGATTACATAAAATGTCTAGAATCTGTTATGAAAACATTACCGCAATTGAAATTTTATGCGTAAGTGTATAAACAAGCCCGCACTGGTTTTTCTAAGACTTGCTATTTGTGAATATATTTGAAATGTAACAATTTACACAGCATACTATTCTGAAATTTTAGAAAAACGTTCAATAGGCATGGTCAGGATAAGAATGCACTTGGTATGGGAAACAACTTTTGCCTATAAAAATACAGCCCTCTTTGTGCAGTAGATGCTCTTATTAAGAATGACATAAAAATATCCTCAAGTTCTTCAGGTTATATTAATAGGTGCTTGCATCTAAAGTATTGTCATGATTACACCTTACACCACTGGTGGTCAAGTGTTTATTATCTTAGTGCCGTCATATGTATGTATAGGCAGAAGGGCGTAAAATATTATGCCGACCGGTTTCGAATCATAATCTGACCTAAACTAAGTCTGCCTGTTCGTCCGCCTGGTATCTGTTCAGCTATATTTGTGTTCAAGCTGCAGCTCGCAGTTGTTGGAATATGTCGATGAAATTTCGTAAAGTGACGTCGTTTGGCCGAATGACGAACGCTTTTGAAAATGGTTCGGATCATTACACTTTTCGACCACTCCCCATATAATACCCTATTCTGAAAAGTCGTTATATGAACAAAGATTGGAATTTTCAAAAATTTTCAGCAAAAGTGGCTAAGTAGTAGCATTTGGGCATTGCAAATAGGTATGGAAACTTTGAACCGGCTGGGGAAATTTTTGAATCCCCTCATATATCGAAAACTAAAGTTCGCACGACAAAAAAGTGTAATTTTCAATGCTTCACGGTGAAGATTGTATCGTAACAGTCACTTGTAATAAAAAAAAAAAATAGCTGTAGCAAGTTTGGACCATGTGGGCCTACTTCTTGGATTCTACCCTAATAAAGGTTTCCACGAAAATTGACCACTTGTAGAGCAGACATAATAGTATGTGGTGATGAGAATTGACTCAATATGTTATAATAATTTTATACAACACTGAACTCTACAAATCTTGAGCCATCTACGCCTATTTTTTGGTTTTGCTCTACGTAAGGATTACAATTGTACTACGTTAGGTTGAGTTTTGGGCCCACTTACCCGTAAATACGCACTTGAAAAACTTTCCTTTATATAGAAACATATGTGTTCGAGAATAAAAATAAGAATTATGTTAAACAATATGTTGTAACATATTTAAGGGTCGGCCTTCCCCGACTATAATGTTCTTACTTGTGTTTTCATTTGAAAAATGCATTTATTTACTGAGAAAAATTGGCACAATATAATGAACGATAAAGGTCTCTGCCCCGTTGGATAAACCAAGCCGCCCGCAGTTTTTTTTTAATTCAATCTGATTAGAAACAGCTTTTATTTAATATGAACCCACAGCCGAATAGTACATTTTCTTAGAGCTGGTCACATGAAAGTTTGAACTCTTCGGCCGAATGTGCCCAGGTCGACATACTGCACACAGCGAGTAAAAGCGCCACGTTTGCTGAAGACAAGTCATATATCGATAACGAAGATCGAATCCGTTTAACTTTTATTTCAAACTGAGAACGATTTTTGGTATGTTTTTATTCCTGAGAATCAAACCCATAGAATGAATCGAATAAGAATTGTTGCTGAAATTTTCACAAACGATGCCGCTATTACGTCCTTCTTTTTTCTTATTATTACTTGCCAACGATACGATTAAATGAGTTATTTCGGGCAATGCGGCAAAGAAGGACATTTTGCACTTGCTGTAGGGATTTAAAAAATTTCTATTTACGGTTCTTTGAAAGCAATAAAAAGCAATAAAATTTTGATTTAGAATATTTTTTTTTTAAGAAAATTATTTTTTATTTGTTTAGATTTGGTTTTGATAGGACTTTTTTTTTAGGATTTTCTCTTGTCGTTCTTGTTGTTGTTGCTGTGTGTACAGATTTTATTCATGTTGTGAGAGATGATTTTTAATTAAATGCAACATTATTTAGCTTTGCCTTATTTGCTTTTCTTTGTTTGTTTTGTTTATCTTTTTCAAGTTAGTTTTCCTTTGCTAATATAATTGGCTTTGTTAATGATATAAATAAAATTGTTTTTGTTTCAATACATACACAGTTTAAATGCATTCTCTATATACATACATGTATATGAGCATATATATAGATATATAATATATATATATATATATATATATATATATATATATAAATACATATATATATAAATATATATGTTTCCATATGCCTTAACTACGACATTTGTGTAAAATTTTTTTTCATTTTTTTTTTATAATATGCTTAAAAACTAACTAACTAACCATAGAAATAACTAACTAACAAAAATATTCACTATAACCAATGTTGCGAGCAAGGATTAAAGGATTGGGCAGGAAGCGAACCACAGAAAAGGAAAAAATAATTAAAATAAATTAAAAAAAAAATTTATAAAGAATTTCAGGGAAATTTTGAAAATCAAATTATATTCGCTTTAAAACGAAGATTCGATACCTACCACCTCGGTATAGGTAAAGATTCTATTTTCCTTTGTAGGCTTGCCACTTGGTGAGATTGAAGCTATTAGGGCTTTAAACCACTACGAACTTGAAAATGTTTCTAATTGCGTTGTGTGTACTTGGTATAGGCTCGATATAGGAAACTTATTGATCATAAAATACTTTTACTTAATCAAGATGTGTTGGTGTGCATAGGTCGGTGACGATGAATTATATGCGCACCAAACGCACTATGAATACACAGAAAGATGGGCAGACATTGTCTCTATTACATAGAAAGTAGAAAGATCTTCTAAATGTCTTTCAAAAAATCACAATTTATTTTTTTGCTTTTTTAATTTCTTATGGACAATTTTAGTTGGCTCTTAGAGACCACTTCTACGTCTTTTTGGGCCAGACGGGCCTACTTTCAAAGTCAAAGAATAATCAAGTTTCATAGCCTTACTTGCAAGTGCCAATGTTACACACTAGACTTTGTTAAAAGGATAGGCAGGCGGACTGACAGAAATGGCTTGTGCTATGATCGCATTTCTATGCTAAGCAAAGTAAACGTCAATATTCATCGTTGAAAATCCATTTTAGTTCAATAGTCGCACATACATAAACATAAAGCTATAGTTGAAAAACATTTTTAAGCTATATATGCTCACGGTTTAAACAATTTAATTTTCCTTCTTCATGGATATTTTAATATTTATTTACACCAATTTTGTACAGGTCACAACTCTCTTAAGCATCGCTTGAAAAATATTCCGCCAAGGGGGGAATGAAAGGCACCGTCATGTCTTATCTGCAACGGTGGTCCGCAGAACCAGATAAGAAAGTGCAGGATTCACAAGAAGCACAGGAATGGAGGCCTAGAGACAAAAGCGAGGTTAATAAACCTTTCAAATCGCGATACGGGCGGTTCAGAGTAGAAGAAGAGAATAAAGTGCAATAGAGATAAATTGATAAAAACAATAGACTCCATCGAAGAGAGGGCCTAGCATAGTTTACGTAACGAATTTTAGTAACTTTGAATTGATATATGTATCTGTTGTAGCTTTCGTATTATAATTAATTTAGCTAAAAAAGAAATAAATTGTAAGAATGGTAAAGTTTTAAAGCGCTAGAATCCAAGCCTGTCAGCTGTATTGAAAACTCTTCCGCATTTGGGATCTAAGTTGTTTAGTCGTGGAGATCTCTTCCCTACTCGACCACTTTCCGCTTTATAGCGCCTCACTTGTTGGTCATAACTGAAATTGAGCGAGTGATATGTGTTTTACATACAACTGATTGTCTACGTTTTTCTGACATTTAGAATATGAACGAACAATGACCGCCTCTCTCAGAATTTTTTCTTTATACCGTTATTTATCGGTAGTGGGCATAAATAGTGAGCATATATAAAATTTGAATTGTTTGTAAAGTTTTTGTGTATAAAAATATAGAAATGCATATACATATGTGTGTTGCTTAGATAAGATTTACAGGCATAACTGCATTCAATGCCTGATGATCGTTCAGTGCTTTTAGGGAACGCAAAGGGATTAGTAAAATTTTTTCTCTATTTATTTGTTTGTTTATTTATTTATTTATTTATTTTTTTTTTGTTTAATTTAAATAACTTTGTTTAATAAAATTCTGAAAACAACTACACAACAGGCATTAGACTTTTATTTTTTATTTTCAATAAAATTTCTTTTTATTCAACAAATAATTTTTTGAAATTGTTTTTTTTTTCTTTCACAATATATATGTATATATATGTAAATGCATTAAATATCCGTTTATGTACATATATATATATATATATATATATATATACAATCAGACTGTTTGCTACAAAGATAAAAAAACAAAAAAAATAAATAAAAAAATAAAATATAAATTTTTTTTTTTTTTTTTTTTTTTTTTGTTTTAATAAATTAAAGAATTTAATTTTATTTTCTTCATTAAATTTTTTTTTTATTTATCTTTTTCATTAAGTTATACGAGTTTTTTTCCGGTTGTTCTACATATATATAGTTACCATTAAACACAGTAAGGGATTTTTCTTTTGTATTCTCTTCTTTTTTTTTTTTTAATTTACACAATTTAATAAATTATAGGTTTCCTCTCAATCTTTTAAAACAATTCTTTCTTTTTTTCTTTTATTTATTTATTAATTTTTTATTTTTTGCTTTATACTCTCTATTGTTCGTTTACTCTCTACATAATATTTAACTGCGAACATTTATAATTAAAATACATATTTACATTGTTATTCTTACATTCATCTCAATGATGCTACTCATTTATACGTATACGTATATGCGTTTAATTAGTTTAACTTAAAACTTAATTGTATGTTGAGTTTTTTTCTTCTCTTTCTTTTTTATTTTTATTTAGTTTTTTTTTTTTTTTTTTTTAAAAAAATTTTTCTCTTTTTTTTGTATATATATTTCCACCCACCACCCAGAGGTGATATTATTTTATTTATAACATCGAGATACACGCATAGGAGATTCCTCAAACTATGCGTTGTTATAAGACATATATGTGTTAGTTAGTTTGCGGGGAACATTTGCATTAAGAATTTTTGTTCTCTACAACTAAGTATTTCACTTAACTGCTCTGCGACAAATTTTTCTTTTACTAGTTTAACCCATTACAAGAACCTGAATACTTACTTGTTGGCTTCCCATGAATGTATACAAAAGCTAAGTAACTTTCTGATCAATGATAATGTTTATAGCTGTGCTGTCTCGTATAAGCAATCCCTTACGAACAGAGCAAGTCCATTGAATACTCATCATATACATCTCCATTACGGCTTTTGTAGTAGATTACTTCTTGAAAAGTCATTGTTATACCCTAACCCCATTTGCGATATAAGGATGCACTGAGGTTGTGTGGATGTTTGCAACACCCAGAAGGACTTGAGAGAGACCCACCATATCGTTAGTGAATCACTTTCTGAATCGATTCAAGCTTGTCTGTCCGTGTGTTTGCCTTGGTTTCTTTGTTCAGCCTACAGTTCGCAATTTATGAGCTATCGTGATGATTCGACAAAATCGATAGTCTTTAAAGAAATTTGTTAAATGAAAACGAAGTAAAAACACTATAGTGGGACACGGGCCGACATTAAATACCATATGCTACTCTCCGGTTATTCGCATAAAAGTCTAACAAAATAAAACGTTTTATGGGAAATGGTACGAAAATAGTCGGATCCAAGTTATTTGCAATAGTGTCCTTAAGCTAAAACATCGCAATCTATCGAATTTCATTGAAATATCTCAAAAATTGCGGCTAGTAATGAACCAGAAGGACAAACCTAAATCGATTTAGAAAGTTTTTGAAACAAACGATGTCGCTGTATCAAATTTCATGTCAAAGATTGCAACCAATAGGAACCAGGGAGCGAAAAAAAACAAAGTGAGCAGACAAGCTTAAAATGATTCGGATTCAAAACAAGTCGGTGTAACAAATTTCATCACAATACCTCAACAAGACGGTCTGAAGGGCACATAACATTAGATCGACTTAGATCCAAAGCACTTTGCTGTATCAAATTTCTTCACTTCTATAGCTAAGTTATTCTCGTAACCAAATGTCCAGGCGATCCCTTATGTACGATAATAATATGGTGGTCCCCTACTTGAATACCGCAACGACTCCTTAAGTCTTGATTTGTGAGACCGATGTTTGCAATTGCCTCATCCGATTTTTATTACCAACTATTTTGATAACGACTTTCTTGCACTATTATTGTTTGCTGCCATTAAAAGGTGTGACTTAACAGTATTATAACTGGGAATAGTAGAATAACTAAATGTCTTCTACTTTAGGATATAAGTGCTCCTAATTAGTGATTGATATACCGGTACGACCCGGTATCATTATAGATATCTCATATTTTTCTCATTACTTTATGCCTAAAGGATGTCAACTGTATTTGCAATTAAAGAATTAGCCTAAAATGCCATTTGATATGCTAAGTAGCTCTGCATCTCTGAACAGATTTGAGAAGCACAATGAATAATGAATTGCTCTAAGAGTATCATTTTTCAATTTAAGTGGACTAAATTCTTTTCATGCCTTTATGTGAATATGGCTTTTCTTTCTTAACAGATATGCTTTTAAAGAAACATTTCACTTAATTGCTTTACAAATTATTCATTACTAATCATTTCTTAAACAGCGTAGTTAGCGTAAGTGCACACTTTAGTGATTTTTTTAAATAAATGTCATTTTTACTTGAGGAAATTGTTTACGGTTACGGGTCTCCTTATCGAACAAGGTCACGTCACGAAACACGAAAGAAGACGATTGTTTTTTCACAAACCTTGCCTTTAATAGTCATACGATACGGACTAAAGTCAACTCATTGAACGTTAAAAGTTCGGACCTCTCAACCAAAAATTGGAAATTACATTCAAGCTGGCCGGAAAACCGATCCCAAGCGATGATGTATGTGGCCACACAAGTTTTCATAAATAAACACGGCCTTTAACTGCCTTATCTAAATGCACTTTTCGTAAATATGTATTTGTTTGCTGTTTCAGAATATACCGTTAATTCGTTCTTCCATAGCACAGTTCGCTTAATTGTTTTCTGGAATGATTATCCTTTGCAAAAGATCCTCTTAAGAGATTTAACCAGTTAACTGTTTATGACGTCATTTACATACGTCATGATCTTTCCATCCGTCGTTGTCGGATTTCCTCGTAAAAACTTTATCATCATGAATGTACATTTGCCATAGTCACGTTAAATTTACAACCTGATCTCTCATTAGACATACTCTGTGTTTGACAAGTGCCCAAGTATATCGCTTAAGAGCTCGACATAGTTTACTGATTAAAGAAGCCAGCCGCTATTGCGGTGGAACGGTAAAACCTGGACAAATTTATACTTTCAAATTTACTATCCAGACCGACAGACATTTTGAAATTTCGATAGCTTACATCTCATACACCAATTTGTTCAAATATTTTATACAGAAACTTTCGCATAAGAAAAAAATTAAGTTCAATTGAAAAAATTCGTTTATATAGCTAGTCTGTGTGTATGTATGTATGTTAGGGATCTCTTACACTGACTTGCTAAGTTTAGCATGTATGGGTTAGGAATACGTCGGATCGGCCTGGTAACTTAAGATCTGAAATTTGATGTATTCTTGCCTGTATACTCGTTATGACGACACGACAAAGAAAAATTTGAAAATTTTCTACTTTAAGGAACAAAAAGAAAACTAAAGTTAAGCTCCGCCTTGTTATTCCCAAAATTCCGAATAGGTCTCTCGCATCTCGCGTCTCCCGTCTAAGAAACTCGTAGCTAATACAAATTTCAATTTCAATTTTTTTTTTTTTTTTTTTTTTTTTTGGTTCCTAGGTGATGAGGTGTTTGTGTGTTTTTGGCCCTAAGGCATAAATAGTTTTTCTTACTAGATTTCTTACACTTACTCTTATAGTAAATTTTTAATATGTAATCTATTTTATCTAAATTGTTGCTATAATTTACACTCGTCGTACACATAAAAATTAATAATAAAAAGAAAAAATTAAATTAAAAATGAAAATGATAAAAATAAATTGTTTAATATCACATTGAATTTGAAAAAGTTGGTACTCAGTTTTGAGTTCTTTATTCTTTTCTTCCCTATCATCGTGTTTTTTTTTTTTTTTTTTTTTTTTCCCTATATCTTTTTTTTTTTTTTTTTTTTTTTTTGTCACCATATCACTTAGTGTTTTGCTTCCGCTTCTTTGCATCTTCACTCATTATTTACGTTGTCATTTTACGCTTAAGCGCGTATTCTCTGCAATTGCGTGTCGTGTTCTTTGTCTTTTTTCGGTTTTTACTTTTGTTATTGTTGTTCTTGCTTTAATTTTATTTTACTCTATATACAAATGGCGCTTTTTTTTTTAAATTACGTTACCATAAATATGGCGTCCTTAATGGCTGGCTGGCTGACTGGCTGGTTGGCTGACTGTCTGTTTGGTTGGTTGGTTACTTGCGTTGCTTTTCGCGTTGAGGTTGATTTGCGCAAAAACAAAACAAAACACTCATCGCACACCAAGCATACGTGTACGTGTGCGTTTCCCCTTTCCTTTTCTCTGTCATTTGTTGTCTTTTGTCGAAAGCTATTGCGATCTTACACTAAAAATGCCTGACTATTGTTTTTATTCGCAGTTGTTGTTGTTGCGTTTGCCGTAGCCGCTGTGCCACTGCATGACGACGCCGATTGTGAACCCTCGTTGGTGGTTGTTGAACTTACACCTGATATTGTGGCAGCAGCTGCCGATGTAGAGGCTTGTGGTTGGGGAGTTTGCGCTGTAGCGGCAGTTGATTGTGTGCTGGTGCTAGCCTGACTTAAATTACTGCCTGTACGCAAATGTACCGGGGCTGTTGCTTGCTGATTGGTCGCGGTATTACTTATACTGGGACGCCACTGTTGTTGACCGCCAACCACTGACAGCCGCGGATTGTTGCTATGGCGAAACGCGTTACTTGGTGCCGCTAAATGATGTTGTTGATGATGATGATGAAAACTAGCTGCACTACTACCATTCGGTATCATAGATAAAGCTTCCTGTTGTTCGTAAGCACTATACTCGGACTCTATGCTGTGATAGATATGTTCACTAGGCGGCCTCATGGGTATGGCATCGACTAAACGCTGTCCGTGACGGCTGGGGCGTGGTGACGGTGTAGCCGTAGTAGCTGACGAATAATTAGCATCCATATCTTCTTGATAGTAGGCCGGTGGGGGCGGTGCTTGCCGAAATAGTACCCCAGGCGATACTGGCTGTTTAAAACGCTCATGATGATCTAGGGTATAATTGTTACCGCGTGGCGACAATTCAATGGGTATGGCATACCTTAATTTCTCCCAAAAATAACGATCGCACGTTAATAGACGATTAGAAGGCACTGATTTTAAATAAGGGGCCAGTTCAGCGACGTCTTCTGCTTCGGTAGAAACATTGGTTTCTTCAATAATAACTAATTTCTGAGCCAAACCTCTTAGTGCCTCGTGAAAAGCATTACGAAACTCTAAACGATTCCATTCAGTAGCCAACAAATTACGAGTCAATACTAATATGATCTTACGTGAGGCTCGTGCTGCCTCCACAATTTGTAAATGACTTGCTTGTGGCGGTAAATCTCTTTGTTGTATACATAAGCGAAATGGAGGTCGCCCATGTTCTAATTCTGTAGCAATATTGCGGCAAACGAATTCATAATCCTTTTCTGAATGTAAAATGATGGCATCGTATAATTTTCCAGCGTCTTCAAATCTCGGTTCGCATACTCGTACCCCGTAATGGGCAAATAACCACATGCGAACGGACTCGCGGAAGACAAATACCACTATAAGCACGACAATAAGGAAAATTAGAACGAGAACTGCTGCCAGTAAAGGGACATAACCGCCGGATATATCCTGCGAAGCCATATTGCTGGCATTTTCCAGCAACTCATTGCAGTCAACACCATTTTGGGTAAATAAATCCAACTCCCGCTTCACTCCATTGTCCACACAATAGATATCCTGAGCATCGCGTATGATAATGGCGTTATCAGTCACGAATGGAGCTAAAGCTTGTAAAAATTGACAGCGGCAAGACCATGCATTACGTCCTATAGTTAGTCCTTGCAGGTTATTGCGATACTGCAGGTTGGATAATTGAGTTATGGGCATTGATGTTAAACGATTATTATCTAGACGCAACACTTTTAACGATACCAATGGCGCGAAGGTCGCATTCGAAATTTGCGTTAGGAGATTATTGTGCAAATACAATTCACGCAACAGCGACAATTGTCGAAACTCATAGCCTTCTAACGTCTGCACTTTATTATTTTCCAGATGTAATACGCGTAACATATTGAGCTCGACAAAAGTTCCGTTCGAAATGGCAACGATATTCGATGAATTCAGATAGAGTGCCCGTAAGATGCGCTTGCCAGCAAACACTTGATTATCGAGGGCTGGCAAATTGTTGCCATCCAAATAAAGATCCGTAACGTCGTGCGGTATACGTTGCGGCAAACTAATACGATTTTGTTTTCCACAATCCACAATATTCGTAGACCATGTCGCGTCATGAAAACAAGTGCAATTGTCCGGACAAACCATTTCGCAATCGCATTCCTCAAAATCGCAGCAATGACAAGTAGCCGGACAATGCGATTCGTACTTGCACACAAAGTCACTGCTGCTTAAAGCAGACAATTGCCGTATGGGTGAGTTGCGACTGTGTGGCATTAAACATTCAATATTGGCTAAGTCGACAATGCGAGGATGCTGGCGGGTGGTCATGTTATTAATGCGTTGCAACCATTCCATTGAACAATCGCATTCAAAGGGATTACCACCTAAATAGAACTCAGGCACCGGTTTATCAGCAGTAACAGGAGCCACCCGCAAGGAATTTAAAGTCAACTTTGACAAAACGTTCGCATATAAATCGACACGAGTCAATTTACTTTTATCGACAAATGTGTTAGACTGCACCTGACTTATGATATTGTTATTGATGAATAGTAATTCAATAGAATTTGGCACAGACATAGCACCAATTTCGGTTATACGATTATGACTGGCATCTAAAGTCGTTACACGTATCTCCTCTTGCAGTTTATAGTAATTACCTAATGCTTCGATGTAGTTACCGTGGATGTCCAACCATTTAAGATTTGACGGTATAAAGGCATAGTCGAACCACACTAAATGATTCTCTGACAGATTTAACCATAGCAACGAAGCCAGGGTAGCAAAAATTCCATTAATATCTGTCAAAAAATTCTTATCCAATCGTATGGCTTCGATTTCCGTATTCTTGTCAAAGGCGCCGCGTTCAATGGCCTGTATGCGGTTTTTAGCTAAGTTCAGAACACTCAAACGTGGCAAATCAGTAAACATGCCAATGGTAATATTACCAATGCGATTATCTATTAAACGCAAGCCAGTTAGCTGATTTAAATTTTTAAACGTTCCATTTCGGAAATCGGAAATTTGATTTTCTCCTAAATCTAAAGTTTTCAGCATGCTAAGATCTTGTATAGCTTCCGGTACCTCGGCCAATTGATTGGAACTCAAGTCAAGCTCTTTTAAATCTGAGCAGTTTCGAAAGGCTTGCGTTTCTACTATGCTAACGAGATTATTATTTAACGTGAGTTTTGTTAGCACGTAAAGCCCGTTAAATATCTTATTATCCAATGTATGTAAACGATTTTCGGCCAAATTCAATGTATGCAGATTATACAAAGGCAAGAAAGCACCATCCTCTATATGGCCAATAGAATTGTTGCGCATATCCAAGATTTGCAGAAAATACAATTCCTTGAATGTCTTCGAACCAATGCGTGTCAAAGCGTTATTAGCCAAATTAAGCACTATTAAACGTATTAAGCCAGCAAATGTATTATTGTCAACATGATGAGACGTTAATTGATTGCCGCTTAAATCCAAAACCAACAATTGTTCCAAACGATGAAACAAACCTTTCGGTAAATCATACAACTCGTTGCCTTGTAAATGAATTTCCCTTAATTCTTTATTGCCAGCAAAAGCTTCGGATGGTAAAGTTTCCAAATGATTATAGGATAAGTTAAGAACGCGCAATGAACTTAAACCAGCCAAAGCATTGGCTGCTAAAGTGGTAATGTTATTATGCTGAAGGCTTAATTGTTGCAAACGTCGTAGCCGTGAGCCTCCCCAGACATCAGGTAAAGCCCTCAATTCATTATATGATACATCGAGAATTTGTAATTCTGCTCCACCACTGGCCCCATTTAGGGTGCAAAGTTTCTCCGAAAACCCTAAACTATCGGCCGCTCGTATACGATTCATAGTTAAATTTAAAATTTGCAAATTTTGCATTGCACACCAAACGCCTTCCGGTAGTTGACGTATATTATTATCACCCAAATGCAGTTCGTTTAGTTCGCGTAAACCGTAAAATGATTGAGGTAATATTTCCAACGTCTTACCGGGACCCCAAATAGCATTATAAGTTTGTACCGTTAGGCTTTTCAAAGACATAAGACCTTCAAAGGCGTTCGCGTTAATACGTTGCATTTTGCACGAGTCCAAATGCAATTCGGAAAGTTTTTGTAAACGCGCGAAAGCATTCGAAGGCAATTCACTTGCGTGTAAAACATCACTAGAGCAAGCGATTTGTAAACGTGTAGCCGTTTCGGCGACTTGCAAATCCAAAGGAGCCGTTGGATCAATTGCACGCAAATTACATTTAATATCCATTGTCGTGCGTACGAATTCCCATGAGCATTGCGAACAAGCACTACCCAAAACACTTAATAAAAACAATACGTTTGCGTAGAATTGCATTTTCAAAGAATTTGAACGAGAAGGCGGTGGTTTAAAGGATTGATTCAATCTTTCTTTTTTTAATAAAGTTTCACGGACTATAAAAGCCCTTCTAGTTTAATTTAATTAATATTGCTTTAAGGCTTCTGTCGTTTTTCTATTATTTCCTTTCTTAAAGAATCATATTAATATTTTTATTATTATTATTTTTTTTTTTTTTTAGTTATTTAATAGAACACATCATTAACACTTACTTATTGTCACTTGATTTATTCAAAATAGGAAAATCGCTTTTTTTGTTTTTCTTTTGCTAAGTATTAACCGTAAACCCGTAATCCAAGTAGAGGCGGTACGTAAACGATTTTAGCGATTTTCATTGAGTAATAATAATTTCTTTTCCATTAATACATTTTTAATTCGTGTAATTTGTTGCGGTTAAGCGCGATCGAATTGCATTCGTATTTCCACTTCTGATCGGTAATTATTTTGTAATTGGAATTTTTTTTCTCTTAGTATTATCGTTTAGCAACGGAAGAGCTACTTTACTAAAACATGTTTACCGCTTAACGTTTCAACTCAAACTGATTATGAATTTGTTTCGTGCCAACTCCATTGCCTCACTGAAAATATAGTTCTGTTACTTCTTGGATTCTCAACATAATGCATGTATACAAACAACATAGATACACACATATACACACACATACCTTACTCAATCGTGCTTGAATGCTCGCTCCCATTTATACTAGCCCAGCATTACTATAGCAAATAATGGTAAAAGCTGTTTATACAGCGTACGCATACATAGGCAAATTAATGCACTCTCCGATTTCTTACTAAAGTAAGTTTGCTTTTTTTTGTTGTTTTACCAACAACTCGACTTCTGTGATGACGATGGCAAAGTAACAAACACTATGGATTCACATATACAGTGTACATGTACGAATCCATGTGAGTTTGTTTAACACTAACACATCTATTAAGTTCCTTACTCTCAATTCCAATGCTTAAATTAGTGTATATATGCATGCATATATATGTGCGTGCGTGTTAAATGCGAGTAGGGGAAATGTAGCATTAAAATTGCATGGCATGCAACAAATGTTTGTGCACATATTCACATGCACAGTCAGAGTCGATTACAAAAATATAAAAGGAAAAACAATGCAAAAGCAAACATATGTGTCACTATGTTACAGTTACACTTACTTACTGCACTCTCTCGCACTCTCTTTCTCTCTCTCTCTCGTTTTGTGCAGTATAATGTATTTATTGTTGATGGCAAACGTAATAATGAAGTTTTATATCGAAGAGAAAGCCGGTTGTTAAAGGTTAGTGCTATACATATGCACTCACTGTTTTCTTCTCATTCTCATTACTTTAAAATTTTTAATCTCTCTCTCTCTCTCTCTCTATCTGTCTCTTCATGTGTCTTATTCTCCTAATTCTGTTGTAGAGAAAAAAAAAGTACTAAAATAAATGTCGACATTGGAGCGAAGGAATAAAATAACAACTGAAACTGCGTGCAATTGTTAACATGTACGTTCATCACGGGCAACAGGCTATAAATGAAAGTATAAACAGAATAACTAGCAATAAACAATGTTTTTACTATTACGCTTGGTCACTCTCTCATATTATGAGAGAATGAGAGAGTTGCTTAAAAACTTTGAAATGAGAGATCAAATGAGAGACATCGGTCTTTAGCTTTTTTTGTTGTTCTTTGTATATTTATTTTTTTTTATTATTTTTGCTTAACATTGAAGTAATTACAGTAGTTAGTTGGCATTTATCTAGTAGTTGGGCTGTGTATGGGCGACAAGCGATTGTCCTGTATTTATATTATATAAATGTGTGTAGATGAATATGCATTTGTGTGTACGGTTTTTAATCATGAATTTGCGACGCGTGCATACAATGTTAGTTCGTATGTAAATGAGCTGTAGTGTTAATTGTTGTAAAGAAGTTAATGTTCTGCAATTTACTGTGTTGTTATGCGTTTTTTATGGTTTCTGCAGAATATATGGTTTAACAAAATTGTTGTTTTTATTAATTTTTATTTTAGTTTATTGCTTTTTTTTCCTTTTCCTTTAATTCATTTGCTGACTGCTGCTATCATCGAATTTATAATGAATGACTAAAATGAATAAAAAATTCTTTAATCAAATGGAAAAATTATTAATTTATGAGAAAATTTATTAAAAACAAAAAAAAAATCGATGCGGCTTTTTGTAACACAAGTTAATCCTTGATGATCATCCAATCACGTTCAATGCCCTTTAATATAAGAATTCAAAGATATTCGATCATTTTTATCAAAACGGGAAATTTTCTTTATCATTTTCAATATTTACAGCTTGAAATTCTTATGGTCCGAGTGTATTCATACACATAAATGCATGCATGTATGCTCTACCTTACCATTTTTCAACTTTTCAAGTTTTCTCCAGTTTTTTATATATTATATAAATTCTTAGCAATTGAAGGAGTATATAAACAAAGTTGTTCAACCGCTGCTCTTTTAACTAGATTTTAATTAACACATCTAAAAAGGTCATGTCGCTAACCCATAAAGCGTTTTAGGCTGGTGCAGTTTTAGCGTCTGGAAGGTGACTGTTTGTATAAATAAAAATTAAAAAGAAAATTCAAACATCTTCAAAGGAACTTCATCTTGAAAAATTGCGCCAAAATTCTCAAAGAATATTCTGTATTCTTCGATCAAGGTGATACTGCTTTGCCAGTTCGTAGAAAAAAAATTTCTTTCACCAAGCAGTTTGCTCGTTTTCTCTTTCGAAAATTCAATTTTAAGGACTCATTTTGCTAAGCCAAACTTTGAGGAAATCGACGAAACTTAAAAAAATTAGAAAAGGCCATCGAAGGTTTCTTCTTATTATACCGTTACGAAAGTGACTTGATATGTGGGTAGTTATCTGTGTCGAAGTTTGTATTTTTGAAACGAAACTGCGCCACTTTTGCAGGATTGACCTTAAGTGAGATAAAGATAACACTGCGTTTTTGTTTTTATTTTTGAGACCACCAATCATTAAGGGAAGCCTCCTACAGGTTAACACTACGTGGCGTTGGTCAGAAAGAAGTGTGGAAAGGGAAATAGGGCAGTCCTATGCCTAACGGATGTGAACTCAGTCAATAATTATTATACTTTTTTTATCGAACCTGCGAACATTGACTTGGTAGTCGCCACACTTTTCTATGCATCTGTGCGAAACTCTTGAGAGCTCATGAGGGACTTGCCAGAGAAATGTTCGTCAAATGCCATTAGATTAACTCGGCTCTCTTCCCTCATTAAATAATGCGAATGAAAAGTAAATTTAACGTAAATTCTTCACAATTAGTTAAACAAAAAAGTATCGTCTTTCATCTCATTAATCTCGGATTGTACAGATTTTTAAAGACTTGTGAAAAATTTCAAATAATTCGGCTGAAAAGTGTTCACTTGTTCGTCGTATGGCCCGTACTTTGCCTCATTCAGCTGTCATTTGCTTTGCCCCTTACAAAGCTCTCGTAACGACGTAAAAATCCATTTCAACCAAAGCCTTTGAAAGTCGCCAGGGAATTCCAGAAGTTCTGCTTTGGGGGGCATAATGGTTTATTAGACTAATGAAAGATTATCGCTCAGAATGACAAATATTAAAACTCAATCTGCAAGGAAAGAAAAAAGTTTTGTGAATTTGACTGCAAGCATACAGTCAAACTTTTTCCTCCATATATATGCGCTCTGAACAAAAGGTATCCCGAAGCTTCTCTTCCGGGCTTTAAGTTCATGACCCATAATTACCGCAGCGTGCTTCATACATTGTTGCTAATTTTTCGCAACTCCTTCAAGCATTTCTTAATACATCTTCAACGAACCAAAAAAGCCCTTTGCCCAAAGGGGTAACAATATTGTAAATTAAAAAAGTAATTCGTTTTTTGGCTTAAAGGACGCTTTGAATTTTCTAGAATACTGGAGAAAATAAAAGTTTTTATTTAAAATGTCAAGCTTTGCGACAAGCTTGGCGGAAAGACTTCATGAGTGAAATAAATCTTGCTAAGAATTTGGAATCTAATTTTATTCTTATGGATTTCTAATCCCTTTAAAATAGTGCAGACAACTTTAGGAAATATGTGACTTCACCTAGAAGTAGTGTAGGTTGATCAACACGACAATTGAGTAGGTAAGAAGGTTCGTCGTGCTTTATAAATGAAACAGCACGCAAATGGTGCATTTCGAGTTCCTCTGCAATTGCAAGATTGGTTAGATGTGGGTTTCTTACATGGATCCCAAAATGTCACTCACCGCTATTAATGATTTCTCTTGAGACTGTGGCAAACCTTTTGTGGCAGATCACACAATATTCACAACTTCTTCGCATTAGATTTTACGAGCGAGGAATGCAGTGCTTCCTTTTTAAAACTCTTACTAGATGCAATGTCTTTTTAACCACTTTTTATCCGCTCTATCCACTGCATTTTGTCAACTCTACATTTCGCAACTAACTGATGAACGCTGTTGAAAGCAGTCCTCTTGTATATCCCGAGAAGTAACTACAAAACAAGTCTCCATGCGATAGAATAAACCTGCTGTCTTCTATCTGGCAACATAGTATGCCTGCAGGTAGGAAAATATGGGAGAACTTTCCTGTCAACCTGTTACAATTATATGTATGGCTGATAACATCGACCAATTTTTTTTTTGTATTGTACTAACTATTCGGTCAGCTCAAATAAAAATTATCAAAAATACGTTTTCCTTACGCTAGCAATGTTACGTCTTAAGATCAGGTGAGAAGGACGGGTGTTTGTTCCCCGTGGTTGAATTAAAACACTTGCAAATTGAAGGACAAAATAGGGTTTTGTTAGGAACCGGAGATTTTTTATTTGACGCCCACCGTACCAATCAGAATATCATAAATGGACTTGAAAAGGTGTTTAACTGTTTAGCCGATTTTTGAAGGCGCATGTAGCGATCTTCGAGCAATACCTGTTTTCTCTATTCGCTCGATGGTTTTGCTATTTGCAGCAATTAGAATTTTGTTACAACCAAGCAGAGCAATTATCATTTGTCGCCGTTTTAGACGACTCATAAGCCTGTATTTCTGATATAGACCTACAGACACCGCTCAATACTTTCATTTCACTTCCATTTTAAATGCGTAATAGAATGAATTTGGTGAAATTCGGTTATCATGAATAGAAAAAATTTCGTTTACGTGCATTTCTTATACATATGCACCTTTTACATGCATTATTATAATATATTATATATTAATATATTATAAAATGCTTTTGCAATGCATTACGAACTTCAAAAAGATTTTCACCAAAGCTTCTAAGCAGAAAAAAACAAATAAATCTATGTTATCCTCCAATTTTCAAGTCTTGCTCTTTAATATCGAGGTAAAGCTTTATTCCTTAGTCTTAGCTTCTTTCGTATGTAAATTTTTTTTCTGAAAACTAGAAATTCGGCATAATTTTATAAAAAAAGCTTGATTCTAAATAATTGAGGACGTTACGCAGACCAAAACTATTTTTTTCTTTTCTATATATGCTAATATTTATGCTGAAACTTCAGTAAGTACATGCATTTTTATTCAGCAAACATTTCAAAGTTAATTTAATGCCAATTGATTTCAAAGTTTTTCTATTTCTTTTCTTTCTCATATTAACTACTATAAGATAGAAGTAAGAGCGAGTTATCATACGCTTTGCAACTAGTCTAGAACTACATCTCGAGGCCTTACGACGAATAAAGTTTGGCATTATACTTCAGATTAGTATGATATTTCACAAGCTTGTCGTTTATTTATCTTCACATCTGCCGCGTGAGTTGACTTAATCCTAAGTCTTTTGAAATCTAAACTTAGGTGTGTTATTAAGCCGTAAGTCGATATATTTGTAGGCTTGTACATACTTTTTGAAAAAAAAAAAACAAAAAAAATACTCAGCGTAAAATCATTGCCGACGAGATAAGAGATCTTTGGGTAATCTATTCCTTCTTCTTATCTCAAGGCTGCTGATTTCCCACATGAAAAAGACGGTCGGCAATGCTTACTTCTACCAATGTGGTTTTCATAAACTGAAAGGGAGATTCGCGACCAGCATCAACGCTAAATCGATTTAAGTATATCTGTATCCCTTTTTTCGTCCGTCCAACGTTCCCTCTTCGTCAATGTGTCTGGCAAGCGTTCTCCTAAAAAATTAGTATGTCGACAGAACCTCTAGGGAGCTCAGTTTTCAGAAACAAAAAAAATTGGTATTATTAATAATCACCATTTTCATCGTTATCAACTAACCAAGAAGTATGCCAACGATAGAACGGCTCAGTTTTTAAGATCAAAGAAAAACGAGTTTTTTCTGTATATCATGATCAACAAGGTACACCTAATTTTGAAAATTCCCATTTAGATTCTACGAGGGACGGTTGTAAAGTGTTCGGACAAAAATCAGTCGTCTCGAAATTTTATTTTTCTGCTCGTGCTATGTCCGTGTGGGAACTTTTCGGTGTAAGCTAAAGGTGATGGATGTAAAATATTTTTCCTAAAAAAAGTGAAACGTTGTCGAAATTATTATGAATGGTTGGATGGCTTTAAAATGACAGAGCATCAAAAAAAAAAAAAAACCGAAAGACGAATGAATTTTTACGGAATGATATAGATAAGGGCCTCGTTTGATGAAAACCTTCTATAATAATATTCGTTAAAGAACTTTTGCCTTTTCCACATCAACCAAAGGTCTTCGGCCGAATGTGCTTTCTTCAATTGACTGAACCGAGCTCACCATAATTCTGTGTGACCTTTTACTACTAACCTACTATCAGCTTATAATTCTTTGAATAACTTTCTTCTGATATTTTGAAGTATAGCTTATGTCTGATTGTTCACTTGTTAGTAATCCTAGGAACTCTCGTGGCGAAAATAATGGAAACCAAACAACGATTCAATCGAACTTTTACGACCACAATTGAAAAATGCTAGGTAAGAGTAAAAGATAATAGCGCTCGCCCTATGTATCGCTAATGTTTCTGACACATCGAAGAAACCGTACAGCATAGCCTGCATACAGCAAGAAAATGGATTAATTGATCAAGGAAGTGTTTCCAGTAAACGTTGAAGGGACTGCAAAAAAAAGCTTGGAGGAAAGGAAAGCTTGGAAGAACGAGAAGGAAAATGTTTGTCACCTTATTTGCTTGTAGCAAACATACTCGATCATATCGGCCAAGAGTGTTGCGTTGAGTATCCAACGTTCGACTTTAAATAGAAATCTTTTTATAGTTTTTTTTTTTTTTGCTTCTTGGTTTAGTTTAACAAAGTTTTAACCAAAAAATTATGAAAATTTTGTCCTCAAAAAGCAAAAAAAAAAAAAAAAAAAAAAAATGACTGATAGAGAAAATGAAAAGCAAAAAAAAACTTGTTCCCCATGACCATGACTGCTGCTGCGCGTTTGCCTTAAAGATCTCCACAAATAGCAACAAAGTGTACGTCATAGATATAAAACTACAAACAACAAACGGCAAACAGCAGCACTGGAAGTTGTTGCAGTAGACGTAGCTGGTAGATGGGTAGTAAACTCTTTATAATTGCATTCAAAAAGAGAAAAAAAAAAATGGTCTGATCGACCCATTGTGCTTTTGGGTTATGTGTTCAATTAAAAAACGTTTGAATTCAAATTTAACGTGACATTAACATTGAACATTGTTTTCTGAATGGAGGCAAAGCAAAAAATAAAAAAAAATAAAAACTCAATGTTGCATATATTATTTATAGAGTTGAAGAAGAAGTCACTTAAAATGGACAAAGCAGCCTAAAAATATATGTACGGAGGTGAGGTATGCAAAATGTATGAGAATTTTACCATTAATTGTAAGGAAATTATTATTATTATTATTATTTTTTTTTTTTGTTTTTATTTTTATTACAATTTTTCCATTTTTTATTTTTTAAATTAAAATATTTTCCTTAAAGAGAAAAAAAAAAAAAAAAAATCGAAACAAGAATACTTTGTTGTAGCTTTCATAACTTAATAAAAGGAAATCATTACTTTAATCATTTAAAGTATTGTCTCGCCTGTCTAAATTGGTTATGGTATGTGCATACACACATACACATACACTTATGTTTGCAATGTGCTTGTGACAAAAAACAATTTGCTATATTGCCAACGCCACGCATATTTCTTTTATAATACCCAAGGAGAAGATATAAACACACTTGTCAACGTACGTATGCTTGTTTATGCATAAAAGTGTATAAGACTATCATCATATCATCATTTTGTGCGAGCTATACGATGTAGACCCAGTATGTGTGTGTGTGTGTGTGTACATGCGTGCGTACATGTAGTCCTATTACATTTCACAGATCCAAACATACATGCATAGATACATTTATGCATACAAGCGTACAAACATATATATATATATATATATATAGTTATAAACGTATGTATTATAGGCTTCTCATCCTCTTGGCACTTAGTTGATATACGCTATATATATTGTTTTAATGTCTTTTCGTGTTTAAAATTGCAAATACAGATTGCGTTATATGCATCAATAAATCGTTCAAGTAACAGCGACAGCATCAGCCGCCGCTGTAATGGTAAATGCAATACATTTCAACGGTAGTACGGTTACACTAGTACATTACTATCACCATCATCATGATCATCGTCAATATCATCATCGGTAACAGCAAAAATTATAACAGCAATATGCAATAGCGACAATAGTAACAACAACACCAACAACAACAATAGGAATAGCAATAGCGTCACCAATATTACTTTAAAGTATTTATATAAAATAAAATGAAAAGAAATACAGCAACACTAACAACAACAGTACTAAAAAAAGCCCAAGTAGTGAAGTGGTAAAGAAGAAGTAGAAGTAGAAGAAGAAGAAGAAGAAGCTACGAAACACCACGAATAGAAGAATATTGCACTACTTTGCTTGTATGTGGATTGAAAAAATGTGTTTCTTTTATATTCTTTACTTCTTAGATTTTTTATTGTTGTTGTAACTTTTTTCTTAGTACAAATGCGGGTTCAATCACTTGCTAAGGGTTCTCATGTCATATATAATAATATATTCATGTGTTTGCTTTACTTTAAAGTTACTATATCAGCGATAAACTCAATCTATCCTGCACGCAGAAGGGCACTTTACACACAAAAACATTTTAATGTTTTTAAACATTAAAGCCAAAAGTTTTTAGATTTCCAAAGGAGAGCGAGCGTCATTTGAATATGTACACATAGAATCCCACTATAGTTATGCGTATGTACAGGCTTCCCTTGTGTGATACGTTTAATTCGTACCCCCAATACTCTTTTATTTATTTATTGAAACTAAGTTACAGTATCAGGTAGTATAACTTAAACTTGAATATAGTATAAATCGGGGCAATGTGTACCGCATTGCATCGTAACTTGTGCATCCCATACAAGATCTAAGTGATCTTAATGAAAGCCATGTATGTGCGGTTTTGTCGAAACCGAATCTTAAGATGTAAAATTTAATGATGGAAAGTAAGTTAAGTTCAAGTTTTTATAAAAAACACAAAATGAATTTCAATTTTATGATCAAAGACAAAAGTTAAAAATTAATTTTTAAGTAAAGAGACTATATATAGTCTTCAAAATTGACATATTTTGATTCCGACCTGTGGGTTGAGAGCAAGAGAACAAGATAGACAAACGGACGGATAGGCTTAGATCGATTTCAAGAGTGATTCTGAATCGATCGGCGTAATAAAAGATTAGTCTATCTCAAGACCTTCTTGGTGTTGCATACATCCCCAAAAGCGTGATCCTCGATCCACAAGTGCTGTGGCGTATAATAATAGCGACGGCTATATAAGGTACAGTTAATCTCATTTTTTATTCCAAAGCTGGTTGCAACTCCTCTTGTATGCGAGTTTTTGAAAACACGTTATAATATTCACAAATTTTGTTTTGTATTGTCTCGAAATCGTGTTTGGCGTCGTCTTTGCTACACGAGGGACCCCTGTGTGTATATGCATGAGATATTATGATTGTTTTATCGGTGTATGAAGTGGGCACGGCTAAAAAATAATACGTATATATATAATACTTATATCTATATATATATATATATATATTTTTTTTTTTTGTACTGCTCATTGCTCAGGTGACGTCGTCACTGTAACGGTCAGAAAGAAGAAGAGGAAAAAATAGAGAAGTGGTGGACATGATAGTCGCGGTTCTTACCCACTCGACCATTGAGGCGGATTGTTTAAGAATCGCGACTACGACGCGTTCGCGGACTTAAATCTCACTGCGGTAGATGTATTCAGTCGAGGTTATATTGCGTGCTTAGATGATAAAAGCATTATGCCTACCGGTTCGGGCCAGCACTCACCGAGCCTGAACAACGGATCCTTTGCCAATCTCCTTACTCAATTCTCTCCAACCATGACAATGTTAAACTTATAGGGAACTTCCCATGTTTGAGTGACGATTTAAAAAAAAAGGTCTATCAGCACATGCAAAAGAGAGCTCTGTCCCTAATTTTGGCGGACTTGAACTGCCTTATTAAATTAATAATGTTAAAAATTAATAAAAGAAAAAACATTAACATAAACCGAATCTTTTACACCCATCACCATTATCCTAAAAGGAATAAAAAAAAGGAAAGAACTAATTTTTTATATTTTGTAAGTAGGCCCAGAATAAAAGGTGAAACTTATATGGAGTATGTGCTGTACTTTACGAACACGCAAAGCAAAGACGTTCGCAGCTTTTGTGGACGTTGCAGGTGTGCCTATTGACCGGCTGGGGTCATTTTCGAATTCATTCGCAAACTTATAGGCGACGTCTTCATTTTTACAACTACGCAGTTGGGCAGACTGACAGATGGACAGAGGGACGGTGGGCACGCTTCTGTGCATTACGTTTTTGAAGCTCGTTTCTGCGGGTTGTAAAAGTATTGAAATTAAATTAAATTTGGATGGGTTGCATGGTCAGTTTTTCCCAATTTCGCGCAGGTGCTACAGAATCGCCCACTAGAATACACGTTTGCAGATTTACTTGCCGTAATTTGTGATATAATAAACGAAAAACCATTATTTTTTGGTCCTTTTGAAAAACAGAAGAGTTTTCAGTTTACTTGGCATTGTATGCGGGTCTTTCGAGCGATTTGTCCCATTTTCAATATTAATTTGGGTGCAAGAAATTGTAATGTTTCTACCAAATCTTTGGCCGATTAATTTTGTAAGAGTAGTCAGATTTTCATAGTACAACCGGTACATACAATGAATGCTATAGCATCCGCGACAAGCTGACCAAATTTTTCAAAAGGGTTAACTTGAGCGCTATTGCATTCGAGTAAGAGAAAATATGAGAAAAATGAGAGAATCTCGTCTCTTTCTAACGTATAGAACTTTATGAATTGAAAGGCGATTTAGAAAGAATTAAGTAATGTGGAAAAACCTAAGGAATCAGTTAAACAGTACTTCGGCACGTGTCATATTTAAAAAATCTTATATATTTATATATACGATTGAATGAAAAATAATTGACTTTAAAATATGAATGGATGCATAACATCCATATTATTTTGCATCGCAATGAAAATAAATGATGCGTTGTCTACGTCCGCGATCTTGCTAAACCGATTCAAAATTTCATGCTGTTTTGGAATACTTATAATCTGTAGGGCCTCTGAAGCTAGCTTCGGTGCGTTGTCAACATTTTGACAAAATGCTTATGCCGCTCATCTTTCGGCGATGGGCATAAAAATATTTAAGTTTAAAAAAAGACGCTATACACGCTAAATAAAGTTGTAAGACTGTTATGGAAACCGAAAATATTTATTGAAGAATTTCTTTTTTTCGACCTTGCGACCGAATTCTTGACATCTTAAAGATTCAAGTGTCACAACCTTAGTGACCCAACTATAACCTAACGGCGGTGGGCAAAAAAATCTCATCCATTATCTATTTGTTTATCTAAAACTCCAACCACTTTGAAGATAAGAGAAAAATGAGAAAATTACCCTTGCCTTGCGGCAATCATTTGTCACTCATATCATCGTGTTTAAGGTGTAAATAAAAATTGCAAAGGGTTTGTTAACTGTGTGCACGTTAATTACAGTTTAAGTAATAAGTATGCGTGCAGAGACCAAACGATTTCATATTCTCGGTTTTTTTTAATACAACAATTAGTCGCAGCTTTCATTGTTTCAGATTACACGGGTCAACTGAGGCTTTAACATGTCAAAGACTTTTTCTTTCAAAGCGAATTAGATCATAACTTGCGTCCCTATGTTAAGCTAAGATATTTGTTCAGGAAGCGACCCATCTAGAAGCTGAATGTCTGGTTCTAAGTAAATAACTAATGCACCAAGTCCCTCCATTTAGCGACATGGTCGCCTCACAACGTGCTAGTCTTAGCAAAGTTTCTAAAGGTCAGAGTGAGAAATTAATACTACGGCTTATAAAGCAGGTTGGTAAGTTACAATTATTAGCATTTAGAAAACGTGCTCACAGCTTTCAGAACTGTAAGCAAGCCATTAAGAAGGAATAGAAACGCGGGGCTCCTCCTTATTTCCTAACTTTTCCGATAGTAACGTTTTTGATATCGAATAAGAGAGGGATGAACGTATGGACAGACGAAATGATGGACGTGGTCAAATCGAGTCGAGAAACCAATTACGAGTTACGTATGTGCTTGTAATATTGAAGAATATATCCTCAAAAATGACGTGTGGTGCGGCTCAACATCGTCATGATGTTATTGTCGACGTAACATTACTTAAAATTATTGAATGTTTTTTCTTCGTTATCTTCCGAATAGTTAAGGTCCTGAAACAGGTCACAACATGACCATTTGCTACTTTTCCAGCAAATTCCCTGAAGTCGTGCGTCGTAGTTCTTTTATGTTTGCAAGTGGCCGTAATCACTTAACTATCCGCTATCGGTAGTGAATCATGTGTACGACAACAAAAAAATAATACTTCGTGTTATGTATGAAAGTCTCAATTATTACAGCCTACACCACTTCTTATAAGGATCGATTCAGAGTTACTTTCTTTCTCTTTGTCCATTTGTCCACCTGCCGGTCCGTCCGTCGGTTCGTCTTGTGTTCAGCCGACTGGTGGTAATATTTGGGATATTTTAATGAAATTTTTTATACCGTGTCGTGTTACGGCGCAAAGAACGAAACCTGTTGAAAATGGAACGGATCGCAGAACGTTTTCGACTGCTTTCTATATAATGCATCATTTTGAAAAGACGTCACGTGAGCAATTACATTTGGCAAAATGCTGCAGGATATTTAATGGTGGTCAGCGGCCCACTATAATATATATTCACTTTTATAAAAATAAAGATTGATAATGATAAGGAAAACAAAAAACCAACAAACGATGAGTATGAACGAAGCGCTGAAGTATGGTTCAAATAGACAATGAAGAAGTTTGTCTATTAGATCCATTTATTACACCTGTGTCAGCTCTATCTCATATTTTGAAAATTGAAATCGATAGCAAATTAATTTTTCAATTATATACATTTTCATTTATTTACTACTTAATAACTTAATTTAGCTAACTTATAATTACAAATTTTACATATTCAGATACGATGGTGACTTTATGTGTTTGTTACAGTAGTGGTAGATAGAAAAAAAAAGTATTGGAAAGGAAAGGAAGGGAAAAATTCAACAACTTAGCCAAGCGAAAGCAAGTTATAATATATTAGTTTGGGGAAAAAGAAATCCATTATTTTTATATGAACTTCAGGACTTTATTTAACATTCTTCGAATTGTCCGATTTGGGTCAAATATGCACCGTTTTGTTGTACGATTTGTTGCCATTTTAAAGGTAACTTCAAAATGCCTCTCTCTATTTGCAAAAAACTCTAGTAGTCGATTTACACAATCCTCCCCAGATTCCAATTATTTATCATTAAAGAAATTTTGCAATGCAAGAAAAAGATGCTAATCGCTTGGTGCCAAGTCCGGACTGTATGGGGAATGCATTAAAACTTCCCAACCAAGCTCCCGAAGTTTCTGGCGAGTCACTGTAGATGTGTGTGGCCTAGCGTTGTCCTGGTGGAACACGACACCTCTTCTGTTGGCCAATTCTGGCCGTTTCTGGTCAATCGCTATCTTCAAACGGTCCAGTTGTTGACAGTAGAGATCAGAATTTAGCGTTTGGCCATATGGAAGCAACTCATAATAAATAATCCCCTTCCAGTCCCACCAAATGCATAGCAAAACCTTCCTGGCTGTTTGAGGTGCTTCACCGCTCTTTGACCAGATCGTTTTCGCACAGGGTTATCGTATGTGATCCATTTCTCATCTCCAGTCACCATCCGTTTAAGAAATGGGTCTAACTTCGCAGATGGAAATTCGATCCATGATGTTTTTTTCTATTAATTGGTGTGGCACCCAAACACCGAGCCTCTTTTTGAATCCAGCTTTGTGTAAATGGTTTAAAACTGTTTTATGGTCGATTTTTAGCTCCTGGGCGATGTTACGACTGCTAACATGCCGGTCAACTTCGATCATTTCTCCGATTTTATTGACATTTTCGACGACCGGCCTACCTGTGCGAGGTGCGTCTTTAAGATCAAAAATTCCTGAACGGAATCTACGAAACCAAAATTGCACATAATTGGCTGTTACAGCATCGGAACCATAAACAGCATTCACAATTTTAGCCGCCTGGGTTGCATTTTCGCCTTTGTCAAAGAAAAACTGTAAAATGTACCGAATTTTCTCTTTGTTCACTTCCATTTTTAAGACGCTGTAATCACAACTGAATGCACCAAACAAAAAATAGCAAAGGAATTTTTTTTACTGCGAAATGTACAGTATTTCAATGTACAGTATCCGAAATTGTTTGATCGATACTTTACGAGAAATCTATCAGTGCAGCCATCTACCGAAAAAATAATGGATTTCTTTTTCCCCAAACTACATACAACACGAGAATTGAACAAATCTGCTTCTTACTACTTTCTTAGTGATCTTGCTTACAGTACCTATGAGATCCAGCACAAAATGTATAGAAAACTGATAAAACTGCTATATATTGATAGTCTTATAGCGCGCATATCCATCGGCAGATTTCTTTGTAAAGTCCTTGCATATGCGCTTCTCGCTTCGTTTGGTTCTTTTAGGTCCATTTTGCGCACTGTGTTGTCAATAAGTGAGCATATTCTGAAAAGGTTGAAGATGTTCCTATGCTAAAAAGTTAAATCGTAAAGGGAAGAAGACATCTCGGTTTAAGAGATGATCTTTGCAAGACCGTTGTTTTTTGCACCGGAGGTGAGGTTTTTGAATACACACAATCATTTCTAACGATAGGGCCAGAAAGTCTAGTCATCTAAATTTTGGATTTGCGTATTACAAACTCATATAAGATATTGTCTGTTTATGTTGTAGTCACGATAAGAGAAAGCACGACATTTCATTCGCATTTCATAATGGTCTTGTGTCAATAAAATAGCGAAAATTAAGTGCACCACACTTTAACTCTTAGTTGTTTTTGTCGATGTCACCAGGGATTAATCGTGTCTTCTCCGCGTCGAGATAGGTATGAGATAGATGGCAACTCAAATATAATCTACGAAATACTGAAGTTATTGAAGACAATGTTATACTGTGCGGAGCGCAGAGATTCGTCTTTTGTTGATTTGCTGAATTCTGTTAGGCTGTTTGAAAAGTCATTTCGTCCTTTTCTCCACCAGAAAGCAGCCTTCATTCCATTTTTGTGTAGCCAAGTTCATACTTGAACCGCATTGTCATTATATGTTTTGACAACTGACGAATCAGGACTTGTTTGTGAAAAAGCTTGTTTGATTTTGCGCAATAGTTTTTGTGTGTTGCTTTATCAAATACCGAAAGTCGAAAGTAGCGTTCTCGACATATTTTATAATTTTTTAAAAGATCTGTTAAAGCAAGAAAAAAATTATTGGATATACATATACCAGGAAGATGTGCTGGCAGAAGGCCAGTACGAAGAGTGGTTTCAAAAATTTCCTTCTAGAAAATTCTTATATGGGAGATGCACGTTCTGGAAAGTCACTCGAAGCAAAATCAACCGTTGATATAAACCTTAAACTTGGACGAGCTTTCAAAACCTTTTCGTCAATTACTGAGAAGTTATACATAAAACAATATCACGGCGAGCCGCTGCCTTGTGCAAGTAGTTTTCAAGCACGATTCCGTTTCGGCATCAAGTACGCTCGCAATTAAGCAAAACGTATGTGATGTTCATATAACTACTTGAAGCGAAGCAATTATCAAAGATTTGTTTAAGGTTTTTGTATGAGTAAATAACCGGGCGAAGTAATGAATATTTTTTTTAAATTTTTTTTAAACTTATGCATCATAAGATTAAAAAAAATTTAAAATAAATTTTTTTTAAACTTATGCATTAATTTAATCTTTGGTCTTTCAAAAGCACTTATAAACGAAGTAAAACGTAAAAATCCCTTTATTAACTTGTTAATTTAATTACATAATTACGTGAAAATGGATGCAATCGTACATGTAGTGATTACTAGTCCAACAACTACTACTACTACCACTATTACCACGGTTATGGTGCAACCGCTTGGAACTGATTAATTAAAATTTTAAGTTTAAAATCACAGAAAATTATAGAGCGCCAGTTTAAGAATAAAAAAAAAAGAAAAAATACATACGCGGAAAATGATTATCTAAGAACTATTCACTGAAGCTGAAGGAAACTTTCAAATAAAATATAAAAAGCATTTATAACGTCAACAGAAGATAGACACAAACCTTAACGAACAAAATTGCTGTCGTTTTTTTTCGCTTTAAGGAGAAATTTTGAAATTGTCCCCCTAAGGCTTGCAATTTCTGGCCGTGTCATGTTTACAAATTACTGAAAAAAAAAAAAAAAAAAAAAAACGATGCTCCTGTGTTATTACAGCTTCCCTTTAATGAAGGCTTAGGAAAGAAAAATTTCCCAAAAATACTTTTAATGAATGTTTTTACAAAATCTCTATTATGGGTAATTATTATTCGTACAAAAAAAAAAAAAAAACAAAAAAAACAAAAAAAACAAAAGAGTACGAAAAGGAAGCTAAAAAAAAATAAAGTGTTTTAAATTTGTGCGTACACGCCTGATTAACAGCCTTTTGTCTCGTCGACTATGGGTTATCTGTGCGTCGTTAATAAGCAAAATTTCGAGTAATACCAACGGAGTAATAAACCTTTTATTTTAAATTAAATCCCTTCTTAACGCTTTTAAAACTTCAAATAGTTGTTTTTATAGGAAAAAATAACAAATTTTTCTTCATTTTTAACAACAAAACGAAATTGTTAAGCCTCGGCCAAACTATTGCGGTTCAGTTTGTCTAACACATTGTCTTCATCGGTTTTAATAATGAAAAATCTTAAGCAGGTAGTCGCTGTTGGTGTTTTTATGCGAGTTCTTGCCTCTTCTCTTGTTTTATCTTTCTCTCTCTGTCTCTCTCTCTCTCTCTCTCTCTCTCTCTCTCTCTCTCTCTCTTCCGACTCATTGCAAATCGAAAAAGGGGAAATTCACTAATACTCGAACAAATTGCACCAATACTTGGTCAATTTTCACTACTACTCGAGCAAACTGAATGATCTCTGTCTCTCTCTCTCTCTCTCTCTCTTTGTCATAAAATCTCTCCATACTTGATAATGATCGTTAATATAAAGCCTTTTATGCTCTCTTTAGTTCCCTAAAGTAAGTTATGCTCAATGAAATACCTGTGTGTGCGTGTTTATATCTTATGCTTTATATGCAATTTAAAATATCTTGTATCTATCCAATGCGAACAACATATCTGAATCGTGTTTAGCCTGCATTTTTAACATTTCACAAAATATCACTTGCTTGGGGTTTGCTTTTGTATATAGAAAAAAATACCACGAATAAGAGAAAAAAAGCAAAACAGAAATGTTCAAAATATTTTCAAAATCTAGATGGCGTTACTAATACGGATTTTCTTAAGTCTTACTTAAATGAGTGGCTTTTTAAACGTGAGAAGTTCTTGAAAGAATGTTAATTATGCCTTAAGCAAATGAAATTTGTACTAGCTATGCAGCTATCGATTCCACATCTATTTAAATTGGTTGGTTTGTCCTTTTATTAATAAGCGCTACGCTTTTGTTAGCATTTAATACAAATTGTCGAATACACATATTTATTAGAGGTACAAAAAGATTCTCTGTACTTTGCGACAAAACAAAAATTGAATTAAAAAATACTCGGCACAAAGTTGAATAATCGAAATATGCACTAGTGCTATCAGTGGTCTTTTGCCTCTTATTTGGTAGCTCAAAGGCGGCGTCGCGGTAGAAATTTCGTCATTTCAAGGAGAAAAACTCATTGACTCTTTTTCGCATGCCGTCAACTTTCGCGAGCTGCTGATCTGCTGCATCCGCCTGAAGGAGTCTTTATAGAGAATAATCCAGCACACATGAAAGAGGTCCGGTCCACATTGAAGATCACTTTATACATTGTCTTTGCTGGAGACGGATGGACGTATATAAACAGTTATCGTCCTCATATCTAAAATATTTTGCGGGAAGTCCAAGAAATCGCTTTCTGACCATTTCAGAGCTTATTGCATTTTCAATCCACGGTTTAGTCCTCAGTTCAGTTCCAAATAGAAAAACATTCGAGACCGTAAAGTATCTCCACCTCTTTACACTTTGATATGCACTGAATGTCAGCTTGTGGATAAGTGAAACTGTTGCCGTGGAAACACGAATATCTAAAGTATGTATTTTCGAAATTTTGGAAAAAATAAACGCGGATACGTTTGACAGGCACATTTTGTATAGCAATCAGTTTCAATACTTTTAATACTTATTTGAATAACTAACAGGCGTGTGCAAGTATTTTGATCATTTGTTGGTGATCGACATCTATGTCGGGAAAGTGGTAAAGTAAAGCGAAGTATCAATGTACACAGCCGTTAAATTCGATATTGTACAGAATCAGGAATCCTACGCGTACATAAATTGCATGCTTTCGCAAATGTCTGGTGAATAAAAGGCAAAGATATGTGTCTGTATGCTTATGATTTTTAATGCCGTTTTCAGGCACTAGCCTAATTTATAATGAGTTTTTCCTTGATTTGAATGAAAGTCGCGCGCGGAAAGGCGTTTCTCTGTAAGGCGCTTTCTCCTTAGATCGCTTTAAAGAAGTCGATACTCCTCAGAAGCAAACGTCCTTCCGACTTAATTTGATGTATAGCTGAAGAAGCACATTACGTCTTAAACGTTTTGAAGAGTCCATTCAATACCGAAGAATGATATTTAAAATGGTTCGTGAGGTGCGAGCACTTAACTTGACTGAAAAAGTGAGTAATTCGTGTGCAGTGAAGTTTTTTTTAATCGCATTTTTCTTCAAAACCAGATTAAGTAAAAAAAAACTACTACTACTTTTAACTGGCAACGACGCAAATTTTGTTTTGAATCAATATTTTTAACAAATGCTGCATTCTTTATTAAATTTTCAGAAATATTTTAAGCACTTCTTATTTAAAATGAAAAGTGGAGTGCCCCAGCGAGGCGTTGTGAGTGTATAATTTGAACTTTTGCTTTTCCGACCGTTGAGGTTATTTTAACTGACACAGTAATCTTACTTTTATCAATGAACGTGTCCGATGAAGTTCAAAATTTGTCTCATGAAAATTTCCCTTTGGCTGAACAAGTGGAATATTGAAATAAATGCTGGGAAATCCAAGAACATTACGTTTACGCTGAGTAAGGGTTCCGGTTCTTCAATGTGTTTGTTAAGGCTAGAGAGGGTTATCCTATCTTATTAAGATAATGTGATAACACTTCTAAGGAAGCAAGAGAACAAGTGCAGTGCAGTTATTAACTATGTTGTTTTGTGTTAATTGGTTGCAACGAGAAAATTATCAAAGATTTTTACAAAAAATATTAAGGAAAGTTCAAACCGTGGGTTTTGTCGGTAAATCATACAATGAAATGTACAAGGACTTGTGAATTATAATATCAAAAGCCTAACCAGTTATTGTAAGAATTTTGTATCGAACTTTGCAAAGGAAGCGTAAGCCTACGAGCGAAGAGATCGATAATTATCACGAACCGTGAACATAGGTGGTAAATTTTACGTAGATGGTCAACATCTATTATCTAGAGCTTTAACAAAATTGACTCAATGATTAACAACATAACTTCTCTTATATATTAACTGGATGTGTTGCGATAAACTTGTTGTAAACTGAACAATAAATATATTTAAATCGCAATGATGTTCCTATCCATAACTGTGCACAACGTCTTGATTTATATATTAATCAAAGATTTATATAGAGGAATCACGTAAAAGCCCAAGGCCAACTAGTTGACTTGAAAAGCAGAAGACTTTATTGCCTAATTTCCCAACTTAATCAAAAAATGAATGCTTTTTGGGCAAGAGCACCTCCTGACCACTTTACACCTATGGCACACAACTGCCATCAACGGCCAATAAGTCTACTATTGAAATATTGGAAAAATATCAACTTAAGATTCGTCGTCTTATTGTTGGCAACAAGGCTATTCATAAGGACTTGGACCTTCGATATGCCAAAATTCGTATTCAACTTATTTCTCGAAAATATTAGATCTTGTTGGACTGAGTAGTAATGTAAAGCATTTGGCAATATTTCAAATAAACGAATCCACGAAGATACGACGATTGAAAAAGCGTCATGCGCGGGATCTCTCATTTAGAAATTCTTTTATTTCTATTCCTTAGCTCTTATACTGCCCTCTTACTGTACTTCCTCATCTTGCAGTAACTTTTGCTTGTTATCGTTCCGGATAGATTGTAAATTAAAGACGTAATAATAATAGATGAGGAAATAATAATAATAATAATTAAGAGAATATATTTTTAATAACCGCAACAAAGACTTTTATTGCAATAAACTGATTGGTTTCCCCTAAATAATTTTGGAAAAAAGACCATAATTTCGTGCTTCTTAGAGTTAGTATTACCTTTACAAAGCATCGATTTCACTCAAGGTAACTTTTCTCCAGCAGACGTCTCTTTTCAGCTCGCAGAAACTCTCAGCTGATAAGAAGTTCTTAGCTCCTCGACTAAAAGTTGAAACTTTGCCGAATTTTTGAAAGATTGTATTAACTGAAGATCAATTTTTTCACTTCAATTTGATCGTCGTTTACAAAGAATTGTTTTTAAGTTGGAGTAGCAAGATTTGCGGTTCGTGATCAGAGAATCGTTTTCGCAGAAAAGATAGGCTATCTTTCCTCATTTGAGTAAATAGATCTTCAGTAGACAGATCTGCTGTTAACAACAGTGGGCATATACGCTACAGTAGCAAAATTGCTCACCTGTTATAAGTCGTAACACAATCCAAAAAAAAAGAAAAATGACTTGGCTAATCTCTGTCTCTATAAGACGTTCTTCTTTCCAGAAGAGCAGGTGTTGTTAAGCATGAGAAAATTTATCTTATATTCATTTATTGAAAGTTGAGAAAATCTGAATTTATGGAAACTTTTTAAACGAATAATTATAAGTGTTGTTTAGTGTAAAAGGAAGTGCTCTCACATATTAAAGATATGTTTACATATATACATATATATATATATATATATATACATGTTATTGTCTGACAAAAAATTTACATGCATACATATATATATATATATACATAAAACATAAACGCGTACGATATGATGTATAAAGGCGTAGGGTATGTAATAATAAGGCTTGACTCATTCTGGCCTTTTTACTTGTTATTGTTGCTTCAGGGCATGCTTTTAAATAGTCTATCTTGGATTTTATTATAGCATTTTGTTTTACTCTCGTGTTTTTCTTTGATTTTTGGACGCTTAACTCTTCTGTATGCGATGTTTACGATTTAACACTTTTGTATCGGTTCGATGTAAAACAATAACGTTTTCTTCATATTATACAGATACGTAAGATATTTAACTTTTTTTTTTCTTTGCAATTTTTTAGATTTTTTATGGCTTGTTATGGCTTGTTTTCTGTCTTCAGTCAATTATCAGCATTTAAAAATTTCATGTCTTCCTTATGAATCGCATTACGATTTTCTGCTTTATAGTGTGCAGTTAAAAGTGTATCTGCACACAAAAATATATGCATATCTTATGTTGAAGCAGTTATTTCAAGATTCGCTTGATTTGAATTAAGCCATAAGCGAAACGTTGCCTTAAAAATTTTACTGATAATAAAGTTTTGTCTCCACATATCGGAATGCTGCTATAGCTTGTCCAGTATTTTTAAATCAGTAAGACGCAAGAGAGTCAAGATTGAGTCAAGGTTTCACTTCAATTTCATGATCAGATATGTGCATGGTAGTACATATTTATATATATATATATATATATATATTTTTGAATTTCATTGCCTTGGTAGAAAATGTAACATCTATTCGTCTAACTGCAATTAATTTCCGATTTTAAAATTATTTATATTAACTCATTCCAATGTTGTCTTTCGATTATTCTCTCACGGCAATATGAGTCCGCAACTAGACACCTTTTTATTCCGATTGCAATTTCTAGTGTTTTGTGACACTTAATTCCATCTACCGAAGCAGGTTGAGTTTGTGACATAGTTTTTATATGAATTGAATTAATTTGTGTTTTCCAAGACGATCAGTTTTTGACTTTTACATTGATGAGAAGAAGTAAAGAACAATTTCATCTTTAAAGGCAATAAAAGCTATATACAACAGATTTTCAATGTAACATATGAGAGCTTTAACACCAGCACTACCTCGGGGGTCAAGTTGAGTTTTCTTGAAAAATTTGTTGATGACTCTTAACTATATGAAAAGATCTTTAAAAATCTACAAATAGTTTTTTTAACTGTCTTGTTTTTGAGATGCCGATGATATATACCTTTTTTTTGGCCAAGATAGACCAACTTGACTGATAGTACAAACGAAACAAGAATGCTGAACTTTGATACGAAACATTCCTCGATCGTTTAAGATTTCAAAAGTAATCAAATTGATTCGCTCCACCACCATATACGTTTTCAATATAGAAGCAACTGAGATAACCTACAAAGAAATCGACGGTTTTTTTTCGTATTTCTATTTAAAAGATATTTAACAGATATATCCGAAAAACTGCAACCGAAATATTTGCCAGAAGTATCTACATGCTTGGACCCGATCGACTTGCTAACGCTGCCACAATTAACGTTTGGTATCTCTCGTAAAACAGTTTTCGTTTTTTTTGTTTGGGTGATTCCTCCTACGATAGCACTTCAAGTCGCACAGCTGCATTTAGAGAAGCAATCCAAAAAAAAAATACTTAAACTGTTATTCAAAGTCTGGTTTATGGATTTGATTTTGGTTCTTCTTGATCTTTTTACCCAAACCATACCACTTGTGCTGCAAGGCTATATTAATACTCAGAACCACTTTTAGCGTTGTCTGCCTGTCCGTTATGTTTGCTTGTAACTAGAAGCTTCAATTTTTGAGACACTTATAGAAATTCGGTACACTGGCCTGCTTTGGCTTAAGCACAAAGTTAAGATTGTTAAGATTGGTTCGGATCGGACCATTTTTCCGACCACATGCCATACAAAAAAAGTTTTGAAAAGTCGTTGTATGACTAACTATAGGGTGGTGCGGGGTATTTAATGGTGGCCGGTGCTCTATTATTGTGTTCTTATTTAAAAATGGGTCATAGTATCGCCATTATTAGTTTTTTGAATATATAGTTCTGTAGTCAATAAAAAAAGGAATCAATGAGCGATATTACGCCTCCAGGCGGGCACATTTTTATCCAATATTCACGAGAACCGACCGTCGTATTTACCCAACATAACCTAAAGGATTTATTCTATCTAAGCATTTGTGTTTGCTTTGCTTCATACATCGAAATCCCTTGTCCTTCTCTTCTTCATACCGTGAACATTCTGTTAACACAGTGGTTTTTACACAGACGTAAACGGGTTTCTCTGAGCTGCTGCAACAGATCTGGATTCCAGTGTGCCTTGCACGCCGAAACGACTGGTCAACGTCTTACACTGCTAATTCGCCAAATTTGTGCACGTTCGAAGTCGACCCATTCGTTATGCTTGCATTTTCATTCACTTAGGAGTTTTTAACTATTTCTAGCAGTTCTCTTCAAATATTGCTTAGCCCCTAGTCTGGGAGTTAAAAGTTTACGGTAGCTTAAGACTTTTGTTTTTGGGTGATTCAGATAAAGTGCATTTTTCAAACTCTCGTTTTCGCAAGTAAAAAATATATTTTCTGCTCAACGCTGCATAGAGAAGAACAAAACCCTTTGTATATAAAAAGTTACGGTTTATTATACTAAAGTTAAAAAAGAAAATGTATTTATGCTATTTTACGTTGCACTCGTGAATGTCTTTAGGGGAAAAAAAAAGAAGAAGCTACGAACATGTATCCCGCAGTATTACGAAAGCAGTTCGCCTGAGGTTGATATATAAAGTCTTTGCAAACTTTCAAAAACCTTAAGAATAGCAGCTGTTTTTTTTCTTTTTTGTTTTTTATAATTTTATTGTATTTATTTATATATATTTTTTTCCATAATTTTTATCGCCTTTAATTCCGAAAGCAACAAGAGGAACAAAAATTATTTGCTGTCATAAAATTTATTGTATTTGTATGTTTTGTCGCCGTCCGTCGCGATGTGAATGGGTATCGTAAGTAAAATAAAAAAAAAGAGCTGAATATCTTCACTCACCTTTGCTTCTTTTTTTTTGGAATTTTTCCTTATATATGTTATTACTTAATTAACAACTGAAAAGTGTTAAGATATTAAGTGAGTCTCCTCGTAACTTAAATTTAATCCTTAGTTTTTTGATTTTTTCAAAAATTTTCGGTTTAAGTCTAATTCGTAAAAGCGCCCTATACGCGTATAAATCGTTAACGTTTTCCGAAAATATGATGTACACATGTGTATAACATATATATGACATGATGCTTACATTTCCTACGATGGCGAAGATGTTACTATTCGAGACCATCGATAAATGCAACTTTTTATATATAAATTTCATTTAGTTGGAGATTTTCGAATCCTTAATATGTCCAATTATTCTAGTGTCTATAAAAGAAAAAAAAAAAAAAAAAAAAACCAAACTATTAGCCACACTTTCGGACAAAGAAAGTATAATGCATTTAAGTCGTGTACTGTTTAATGTGATATTTTGAGGGAATTTCAGGTTTCTTGGCCCGCAATTTTAATAAATCGATCTGTAAAGGAAGAAGAAGAATAAATGCGTTTACTGTTAAAATTTCCCTATTGTCTTGTCGGTAATTTGTTATTTAACGTGAAATTATCAACTATAAAATTTTACTTAATAGTGTTAAAGAGAATGAATATTAAAGGTATTCGCTGTTAACGGATTATAGGGCGATTATTTTACGCGATGATTATTGTTTATATCACGTTGTTCTTACACCTTGAAATCGTTAAAGATTTCTTTTTAAAAACACGATGTGTTTATATTAAAGCAAAACAAGTCAAAAGGCTAATCGCGATTTGTGGCGAATATTGGATACCCACCACCATCAATTACATATCCCTAGCTTTGTCTAATGACAACAGAGACACACCCGACCGATGCATTGTAATTTTGCGAATTTGCTTGAATTTCGTATCGAACACATCCCTCTCTTCCTCTCTTTATAACAATTTTTCGGTATCAACTTCTTTTTGAGATTTTAGGTTGGTTTCGATGTCGGCTATGTATTTAATTTAATAAGTATTTGGAAGTACGCTTCTGGTAGACGTTTGAACAACTTCAATGTGATGCTTGATTCCAGAGTTGTCATTTTGAGAATAGCGTCAATAGACAAACATAGACACGGATGAGCCCATAGAGGGTGGGTCAAATCAACGCAGAAGTCAGCTGAATGACGGAGAGACGGATGCACAGACGAATGGCTTAGCAACCTGCCTTATAAACCGATCACTTCACCGACAGTTGGACGGACGGACAAACGAATAGCGTTTAACTCGATCGACAGATGGGCGCACGCATAGACGAATCGCTTAGCAATATACTACTACATCAAACATTTCACTAGCGGATAGGCGGACGGACAAACCAATGGTTCAGCCATTAAATTTAATCCGGATTAAAAGTTAACCAAAAAAAAAAAAAAATATATATATATATATATATATATATATATATATATATATACATATGTATATATATGTATGGAATTTCGGAGACATACTAGCAGTTCCAACAAACCAATTACTAAATTTCGTATAACACTATGCCTCAGTGATGCGTTTTATATTCAGCGCAGAAAAGAATATACCCAAAGATAATTTAATACAACGATGAGAAAAGATCAAGGTAAAATCGTGATATCGTGTGCGTTTAAGTTTTGTTCTTTTTTTGCTTTGGTTTATTTCTTATTTTTTATAAATAAATTCCACTTAATTGTGTATTGCAAGTAATAAACGCATAAAATAAAATGATTTAGAGTTTGTAAAGCATACAACAAAAGGTGTTTAATTGTTCTTTGAACTATTAACTGTGATAACTGATGAGAGATTAGAAAAGAAGCGGCATTGCTTTAAGTTAGAAAATTTTCAATTCTACGACAGTTTCTACAAAGCTAAACTTTGTTTTTTTTTTTCAAATCAAATTTTATTATTCCCCCTAATACACCCGCAAGAGATGAAGTGTACATATTTTAGGCAAGCATACTATTCGTACAATAATCAATTGTCCTTTCGGTAGTTTATCTGCCCGTCTGGTATATGCTGGCGTACATTCCGTGAGCTAGTGTAGGCTGTGGGGGTAAAATATTCACGGCAAGAGCTCCAGTAATAGACCGGGAAACGTTTTTGCGCGTGCTGTTGTCTTATATACATATTAACGCATTCTTATTCAAAACCTATCAACTTTCGACAATCGGTAAAAATCGCCGAAAACATTGCATCCGAAAGGTCATGTTAATGGAAATGTGCCGGCTTTTCCCAGACATGGTTCGATGTAAAGCCACACGAACGCGATATCCGAACCCCTAACTTAAGGCGAGGACGGGAGAGCTAGGATGATATAATGAGAACCAACAATCCATAAGTGTTCATCTCGAGGTAATGCGAAAACTTTGCCCCAGTGTAGGACCACTAGTCGGCAGTGCACTACCACTACGTCCATCAAAAAAGAAAATATTTCAGTTGCAAAGGGCAAAAGACGATGGCTATAAATTTAGGAATTGTGCTTAAACAGTTTCTTTTAATGCACTAGAGTGATCGCAGGAAGGAGAAGCCGTATGCTTTCTTTGTATTGAAAAAATTGCACGGTTTGGGGTATAACACGCGGCCTGAAATGATTGAAATCGTGCGACTGAGGATAAAGACGCTCTGCTGAAGACCGAAATGTTCTAGATCTAATGAAAACATCGTTGAGTTGAGAATAAGAATATTCTTGTTGCTATTAGGAAAAATCGTAACCTGAGTATTAGTGCACTCTTCCTTCGAGCAAATCATAGGTCTGGTCTCTGATTCTAGGCGAAACACTTTCTCTGTAATGGAAAATTTGTTTGGCTGAAAATTAGGAAACATTGAAAAAATCGTACGTCTGAGGATCAAAATACCACGTCAGTCAGGAACATAGAGGCGCTGTTGGAAATCGGACCAACGTGCGTACCGCTGTAAAGTGATCGATGTTCAACAACTATTCCAATAATTTCTTAAAGCTATACCAGAACGCCGATCAATTTGTTACGTAGAGAATGAGTTTTCTTACATGAAGTAAAATTATTACCCAATAGTAACGTCCGTCCAACAAGCACCGTCGTGTTGTCTGCTAAAAACGTTCACTAAGAGGCTGTGAGTTAATTTTTCCTCTTTTTCACTTTTTTGCAGAAAAAGCAAACCAATTGTCGTTTATACAGAAGGTCAACTGTTCCCAAAAACATTTCGATGAGGAAAAGAGGCCCACTTAGATGGAAATTGCTACACAACAGATGAGTTCGACTCACAAGCATTGCTCCGTGATTTGTTACAAGTATTCCATCCTGTAAGTAGTCCATCTGTCCATTTGTTTTGAGATTGCCTTTCTCTGGAGACACTTACGCATGAAAACGAGCTCCTCTTATACTTAAAGCTAAAGCTAATAGACCCTCTTATTAAATACAATTTATTAAAAGTGTTCATTTACCTTTTAGCATTAGTTTATTATTTTCATTATATATAAAATATCCTCCTCGTATCTTATGGCTTTATGAAAATAAGTGTTCTCCTTTTAACGTTTCCTTCTAACATTTTGCCATTGAGACCACTATAAATTTATTTTTTTTATATGTTTATGCTTTAGCTACAAATGCAAAATAACATCAATGCTCATAACCATGTCCGACACGTAATGCGTACATAAAATGTGCACTTAAGCTGGACTTTAAACTGTAAAGAATGGGAGCGAAAAAAAAAAAAAAAAAAAACGTCAGAAGAAGAAAAGAAAGGTCAGTTAAAAGTTTGCACATTAGTACTAACTAAATCCTTTACTCATACGAAGAAAAAGAAAAGCAAAAAAAAAACATAATTATACACTTAAGGGTAGAAATGCTTATGAAACAACGGATTCTAGTAATAAAATGAATATATTGTTAGTGTAAAGCTGTTAATTTGTGTTTGACACGTAAAGTGAAAAGAAAAATGAGCAAAAAACGATAAATGCAAGTATTGTTTTAAAATATGCAAAGAATTAAAGCGACGAGGAGAGAACGAAAGGAAAAAAATCTGATTTTTTCTTATTCACGTTTTTTACGTTTTTTTATTTCCATTTCTCTTTTATTACTAAATATGTCACATTACGTTTTGTCGCCACTTTATGGCAAACTTTTGCAATTTTTTAATGGTCATCCTTGGGAAAATAATACAAGAAGAATATGAACTCGACACCATTGCGTTCTATATATGCGTAGATGTAGATAAGAGTAACGTTATTCGAGAGAAGAAAATATTAACCATAAAAATCATTCAAGTCAATCATTCCACTTAAATGCACAGTAAACTAAACCAATTTTTACCTTTTAGGAGACAATCTTCTCTTATGCTGAAGTAAAGCTTAAATTACTGATAAAATGTTCGTTCCTGTCTTCATTTTTTTTTCCTCTTTTTTTCTTTCTTTCTCTTTCTCTTTTATAAAATTTTACTGTGATTTCTCGTTATTTAAAAAAAAAAAAAAAAAAAAAAAAAAACTGTTCTTCCTTTTTACGTAAACACTTTTAAAGTGTTTCTCCGTTTTTTTTTTTTTTTTCTTTGCTTTCTTCAGGGCTGAATGTGTAAACTTAGACATCACATAAAGTGTCAAATTTTAAGCCTGATAAGCTACAGATATTCTTTGCATATGAATTCTTTTTTTGTTTTTTCTTAGCTTAAGTGCAAACATAAAATGTTTCTTTGGGAAGTTTTTAGTTAAGTGTGTTGTTCGATCGCATCAAAAAGTACGTAAAGTAAGCGCCAGAAGAAATAATCGAACTAAAATTGAAATTTAATATTTTTCCTTCTCTTTTTTTATATTTGCTTTACTTTCACAAGCTATTAAAAAAATAGTTAAATTTTTTATTTATTTTTGTTTTTTTTTTTTTTTTTCAAAATAATGGCCATAAAGAAATTCTCTTTAAATGTCTTCATAGCTAAGCTTTAGAGTCTTTGTTATGCATACCTTGATAGCTTAACGTTCTCGCTCCACCCTTTTTTATATGGCTTGATTAACTATTCTAAAATGCTAATAGACAACTTATTGAAGCCGTAAATACCACGAACGTCCAGGTTTTTGAATCATGTGTTGAAGTCTTTGCCAAAAAGCCATTACCAGTTTTTCCAACTCGAACATTTTTTATTCATATGTTGCGTAGCTTGTACGCCTCGTGTAAAATCCAAACTTCGAATAACTTCTTATAGAATACTTCAGGATTTATTGAATTTTCTGTCTAAACTGTATCGTAAGAATCCATTATCGCCGCTTTCCACGAAAGTGCAAGTTTGAATTCGTGATGAGCAAAAATTCGGATAAAATCCAGAAGGCTCGTAGTTTAATATAACGTGAATTACTTACCTCAAATTTCAATTACAACTGTTCAACAACACTCAACTGATGATGGTTTTCTCAATTATTTCTCCTTGAATGCCATTGAATTTAATCTTTCATCACATACTTGCTTCAATGATTTGCAACACACCCAAAAGATATTCCTGTTGTTAGTCGTTTTCCATTTTTCGATTGATCTTTATTTAATAAATACCAACTATGACAAATTCTTAATACGATTCCTCATTTATTACGTCGTCCAGAAGCGTCGCATCCCACTACACTCTCTCAATCAATTATCATTTACAGATTTAATTTTTTTTGATAAACGCTAAGTACAACATACCCTTAGTCCGGATTTTGGCATAGCGTATCATAAAGAAACTTCGTATTCTAATGCACATACGACACCGCTAATGAGATAATCTACACTACCTCATTTAATTCGTCATTCAATTGGTTTTCTTAATAGTACACCAAAAGTTAAACATCACTTTTGTGTGAATACACAATTTTCCTCATATTGGAGGTTAATGCGGTCCAACTTTAGCAGTCTTAATTTACTTGCCAGTTGCTCATGTTATAATTGCTCATAAACAACGCTTTTCGGTGAAACAGTGGCTTGCTTTCATTGGAGTCTCTAAAGAAATAGACCTATGCGATCCGTAGAGTTAATCTACTAAACAGCGATTTCCACCATAGAGTACTAAAAGTTCGACAACAATTTTATCTATTAACCAACCGATCAAGATATAAATAAATCGCATCGCTAGAGATGGTTTTATTCTAGAAATCAGTATCCACTTGTTCTCGTCCTATATTCAGTTTAAAGAACTGCAATCGTTGGGTAATGTCCTTCTTTGGATAACTTTGTCAACAACTGTTACGCTTCTTCAGCTCTCACGCTGAGTTCTTTTTTTAATTGGGAACACTGCCAGCGATTTGCAACCGTATCCTTAAGAGTAACGCAAAGAGTTTACAATCGCAGGGCACTTTCTCATCTGCATATATTGATATTAGGGAGTGGTTATGTCTGCAACTTCAAATTTGATGCATACTCACAAAAGTAATGATAAGTATCGGAATCAGTGGCCGGCCACAGTACCAGAATACGGCTATGAAGCATTGCCATGGTCGTCTTAGCCGAAATGTTTTTAGATCGAAGCGAGGCAACGTGATCAGATTGGCCACGAAGACAACAATAATTACTCTCGAACGGGCAAAGCTTTAACTGAACAGTGTTGTTCGAACGTTTGAGATAAATTGGAATGCAAAAAGTGGGCAAACGAAGTTCAGGGAGACATCGTTAAGGCGTCATGGTTCTTACAAAGGTCAAATTAAAGAAGACGTCCTGTAAATTGTTGGAAAACAACCGCTATAGTCGCAAAGTCTTTGATTCTATTCTATTCTATTGAAGCTCCCAAATGAGTACGAAGTGAAAACAATGCTAGGTGTAAAGAAAAGAAATTCGAAAAACGCTATGAAAGATTTATTACACTTAAAAGAAGAAAACTTCTTCAGGAATAAATGTATGTTTTATGTATCATTAGATGACGTTATTTTCTTATTACACTGAGTGACCTGCAATGCCTTAGTTTGCCTTATTATTTGAAGATAATAAAATTTTTCTAAACTCAAAATAAAACACGTTAAGGGGCTTATAAAGCTTACACTTCCTTTGAGCAAAAATATTCGTTGGTTAGTGGTGTGTGCGCATATCTGTGTGTGCAGGATTTTTCCCAAACGAGTATAATCGTCTCTTGTTAAATTTAAAATTCCTCTGACGATTATTCTTTTCATTTATTTATTTATTTCTTTTTCTTGTTATATCCTACACCACTTTTGGTACAATGGTGTATCAAGTTTGTGCGGATGCATGTCACACCTAGAAGGACTTGAGGTACATCTACCTTTGATTATACCGATCGATTCAGGATGACTTTTCGAATCGATCCAAGCTTGTGCATCCGTCCGTCGGTCTGCCCGTTTTGTTTTCTTGTGTTCTATTTACAGGTCGAAATTTCTGAGATACTCAGATGAAATTTGATACATTGATATGTTTTAGCCCGAGAACAAACCCTGTTGAAAGTGATTCAGACCTTCGGATCTGCTTCGGACTGCTTTCTCTAACGCCTTCTTTCGCAAAGTCGTGACATGATTAACTCTATTAATCGAGATAGTGTAGGGCATTTAATCGTGGACCGTGTCGCACTATAGTGTTTTTATTCGTCTTGTTGTATTGTAGTGCTACAAAGTTTGCGTGATTAAAGCATAAAACTTTTTGTACGCGAGAGAACAAAAAATATATAAAAATATATTTTACACTACTCTAGGAATTTATGCTAACTACCAGTTACATTTTAACTGATTTCTAAGTAAACACTTATAAAGTGAAAAGTTTTTTTTTCATTTTTTTTTTTTTTCATTTTATTTTTCCTTTTTTTTTTAGTTAAACAGTAAACCCACCAACCAACCAGTCAGCCGGGCCGTGTAGTAGTTAAGGCGCGCGGTAAGTGTTTCCTTATAACTAAAATATAATTGAAAACATGCAAAACAACTTAAGAAGAGAAAATGTCATCTAATAAACTCAACTAACCGACCAAACAACAATACAACAACACCTACAAAGTACACACAAATCGTTACATATACACGTACATACAAAGCCTATGAATAGTAGTAAATACTGCAGGAAAGTCAAAATTACTTTAACGAAGTTTTTTATTTGTTTTTGTTGTGGATATATATTTTTTTCGCTTTTTTTCATTTTTTGTATTTTCTAAAGCCCCAGATACTTAAAGATAACTTACACGCTATGTAACACGGCAAGTGGCAGTTAAAACGAAAAATGAGATGAAAACGTTCAAACTGAATAAAAAGCAAAACTAACAAAAATGTAAAAAAATAAGTAAAAAAGAAAAAAAAACAAACAGGTGAACGAAACGAGCCACATATTAAAACGAAATTTTATTATATATCAAAAAAAAATTTTTTTATTATTATTTTTTTTTTAATTCTTTTTTCAAAATATTTATTCAACAAAATACACTCAAATAGTCTGTCTCATTTGCTGTTTTGTTCTTTAATACACAAAAGAAGTTATTGTTAAGACAAATAAAACACACACGCACGCACATGTCTCCCGGTCTTCCTACAACTACTGTTAGTTTACATAAGATGCAAACAAATTTTAATGGAAAGCATTTTGTAAAAACAACAACAGCAACCACAGCAATGAAAATAACGGTACACATTGTTTAATATATAACCGAAAATGATGTGGGTTTTGCCGTTGCTTTCAAATCGTCAGTCATTGAACTAACTTTAATAACACATATGCCAGAGTACTTTTTATGAATATATTATAGAACAAGAAAATTAGAAAAGAAAAAGAAAAAGAAAAGAAAAAACTGTCACGCATATTAAAATGTTTACTCGACCCCTTCCATCATCTTCACTCTCTATCCATTTTCAAATAAATAATGATTTATATCGGAAAGTTGGGGAACAGGAACAAATAAGTCGTTGTATATATGTACATATAAAATGTTTTTTGTTTTGTTATTTTTCTTAATCGCTCTTTTCAGATTTTTCAAATTACCTTAAGTCATAACAAAAACGCGACGTCTTTTTCCAGTAGATTGCTCTTAGGCAACAATTTTCAATATTCCGTTGAACGACGCCGACGTGGCCCCTCTGGCAGAGCTCTAAGTCATAGATTGTAACCAGTCATATTTAAAGCACATTATAGTGGCCCACGGCTCCTATCTTTAAATACCCCATACCCCAAGTTGCTTGATGCAATTACTTATATAAAAAATTTCCAAAATAAGATGTGGTCGCAAGAGTGATCCGCCCCGAACCGTTCAATCAATAGCGTTCGTTTTTGGAACAAAAATATGAACTGTGCGTTAAATACCAGTATGCAAGACGAACAGACAGAAATGCTCGAAATCTCTTACTGAATAGATCTAAATCGTGGCTGCCAAGTCCTCGCTCACGAGTTCAAAGCTCGCATACACTGCAGCTGGCTTTGATCGTATCTACAGTAACGTACTAGACTTTTGAAGGAATAACATAAAGAGTTGTACAAGAAAGGGAGCTAGTACTCCAACTCAAGTGGAAAAGCACTAATTACTCATCAAGGCGAAAAGTGTATGCGAAGATTGGAGGATAAACCGAGCATTGCATTTTAATGTCATGTATGTCATGTACATTACCGTAAAAATTTTATTAAAAAATTTCTTTCACAGGCAGGCATTAATTCAAACATTTATTTAAGATTTCGTCTTTTCCTTTAAGTAGTTTATATAACTTTTAGATAAAACAACTGAAGCATGATTACAAAGGGAACTTGAATTTCACAGTAGCATCTTAAGAACACATTTGTTTTTTTTTTTTGGAGAAAATAAACATTTACTTAACTGACATATGTGCCCAATTATAAAACAGTTCATTCAACTCCTTGAGGGTATAGAAAACAATAATTATGAAAACACACTGAATAATGGAGAACAATAGTCCTCAACCGTCTGAGTTTTGTAAACTTTATGCTGTAAACCGTATCTGAATCCATTGGATACGTATATCAAGTGCGACAAACTTTTCTTGCAACATATTAAATTTAAAATCTAAAGCATAAAATTAAAAGCCGTAATGTTTATAACACACATTAGACTGTGCGCACAAACTAAAATTTTAAAAGTTTACATTTTTAGAGAAAGAAAAAGTAAGAGAGCTATGTAGAATTTTTATATGCAAAATAGTTGGATCGAATTTAATCGTTAGTGACAAGTTTAACTGGATTAAGGGAAATTATCGCAAAAAGTCCACCTCAGTGGCAAATTAGGAGAAGGACAACAGCTAATAAATCAATAGTCTCCAGTTCAGATCTCATGTGCGGTACAGCTTTTAATAAAGCCTTAGTTTCTAGTGCTTTAAGTGTGTCCTACTCTTGCAACGCGGTGGCTTGGGTCACTTTTTCAAAAAGTATATGCATTTTTACAAAAATGTATAGTGTATATATAGTATTTAGTCATTCCCGGGATTCTTATAAGTCACGAAAAATCGCATCGCGGTAAGGTGAAGTCAGTTCGGGGTTAAATCATTAGGGCTTATTAATTCTGCGAAAGGTGGTAGAGAGAGGTGAAGAATCCTAAACAATGATGGCGATATCCCGTCAATTATATCTTTTCATATTAGAGATATAAAAAATTCAAACAAGAAACACATTACTCAACGGCAATAGCAAGAAGAAAATTTCACTTTTAAGAAGAAAATTTTACTTTTCGTGTTGCTGCGAGAAAAGTTTCGTAGTCGATAAGGTGAGACAATTTGTTGTCCCTAACAACTTGGCAAGATTAACAAAGCCGAGAGATTTCGCTCGTTCGGCGTTTCCGTGGAGCATCAGCTCAGAGAGCACCTTTCAATTACAGTAACGAGTTCATTCGTGAACTGCCTCTACATCTAACTACCACATAACTTAGCATTCCTTTGGCAATATAAAAGCTTTCGTTAGTGCATAAATATCATACATCATATTTTTATTTCCTATCATTTTTACAAATTTAGAACGGACAGCTTTCTTTAAGTCTCCCTCCCGTATAATCTATGTTTGTATTAACGAATAGAATAAATAATTTTGAGTAAATAGAAAACGAGTTCTTTTCAAATGCGGGCTTCCGTTTAGCTGAGCAGATGAGAATCACGACTGCCCAGCCACGGTTAACGGGTTTATGGCTCAATGCATTCTCAGCACACTTGGTCGTAGCTATAGCAAGGCCTTGCCGGTAAAGCGATGATAACACTTACCGAGCGGGTACGCCACACGCTGTCTGCCTCTTTCTGTTTCCTCTCTTCTTTCTGTCAATCACCGTCTTGCATACCTAGAAGTATATCCCTTCACTGATTGGCAATATTAAAAAAAAAAAAGATTACGCGATATATTTTGCTTATATTTAATTATTTGTGTGTGTGGAAATTATGCGCCTATGTAGATGAATGTAGATGTTGTGCTCTAAAAATGTCGTAACTTTCTTCGGGCTTGTGAAATATTATTATAGGGAGGTTTGAGAACAAAAACCATGTCTTCTTCAAGTAACGCGATCGGTGGACGGATCTAAGCATATAGAGTTCTGAATTTTCATATAACAGTTCATAAAAGATTGATAAAAACACTGTACTACAGCTTTGCTGTAGACGATTTGCCGGACGAGTATGCGCGTAACAACAATGCGAAAAAATTTATGAACAATAATTTTTCCGGGCAGCAGCTTTTATTTCACGTGAGGACTTGTGCAGGAGCCTTCGAGTATTTCGCAACACCAAGTCGCAAACTGAAGAAAATTGTTGCTGCTGCTGGTGGAGTGGAATGATGTATTGGATAATCCACTTACTGTGGGTTTATGACGCACTACAGTGGTATATCTGACCAGCCGTCGCCAGAAGTCTGGCAAATATAATAACATTCGAAAAGAAAGAAAATTATATTCGGTTGTGCCCGAATCTTCTACACCCATCACCGTTATATTCTAAAAGATTGAAAAAAAGCCAAAATATAAATCTGCACATTGCACAATACAGAGTGGGCGTGATTGATATTTTCTATTTTTGTAAAATAATTTTGTGAAATATATACCATACATCTCTTGTAGTTTATGAGCAACGAGTACGAGAACACACGGGAAACAAAGGTGTTCTCAGTTTTGGTTGCAATTCCATGTGGCGTTGTGAGCGTATTCTTTGACCTCTTTGGCCCATTTTCAAACACTTTTGCAAATTTGTAGGAGATGTCTTCTTTTTCCCGAACGAGAGAATACCATAGAAACCACAATGGTGGTCAATTTTTACCATTTTTGTACCGACACTAGGACGTCGACCACAATATAAACTTTCACATTTTTGTAGATTTATTTGCTGCAGTTTATGAGTAAAGAGAAAAAGAACAATTTTTTTTCCTTATACTGTGCGTTCCACGACCAATTTGACCCATTTTCAATACCAACGTGCGTGCATGTACTTCCAACGCGGCAAGGAGAATATATACAACGAACATTACGCAAACGGGCAGGCGGACATACTTAAACTGATTCAGAACTTGATGCTGATCCAGAATGTAAATACCTTGCAGCATGTGTGAAGCTTAATTTTGGACGTTGCAAACGTGTTGGCGTATGATGAATGTACCTCTCATCCTTCGGTGATGGGTGTAAGCGGTCATGCCCATAGCGCGGTTGAAGAAAGTTAGCATAAACGTGTATTGGCAAGATGAAGACATAAAATTTTATTCCATTTCCCAAAGTATTTTGATTAAACTTTACATCTGGAGTTGTTAGGGCTTGAAGATAAGAAGTGCAGAAATAGGAATTTAATTGTGACGGGTGTTAGTCTCTTAGGCCCTACGAATTTAGAAGTATCTATAAGGCGAATTCAATTTAGCTAACGGCGACATGTGCAGAGTGCAAAGACTTTTACTTCATAGAAAGCTGAGGCAAAAAAAAAAAAAAAGCATTTATTTGAGATAAAAAAAGACGTTCATGCAACATAATGATTATAAGTGCTTTACCATAGAAAATTGTCTTTGTTAACTATAGGTATATGAAAAACACTTGAGAAATTTGTTCAACGTCATGAATCACATATAGATTCCTTTAAATACTTTCAATGACAACTATATAAAGATACGCTGACTCTTTAGCAAGATATTGGAGAATAAACCCATAAAAAAGTAACGAATCATACAAGAAGTCAGTAAAGACAGGCCAAAGATGTTAAACACCTTGAGAACTATTAGATGGAAAGAGGAAAAAAGTTCAATACCATCATCATGGCCAGCATTGATGTTAACAGGAACACAAAAATCAACTGTTGGGGCGGACGAGAAGAAACTTTACAGACAACAATGTTGAATAGAAGTTGTGCGTGTTAATAGCAAGCAAACGTTTATATAGCAGCGCGGTCCATGTAAACGTTTGTCAAGGAAATTGTTAAAAGAGTAACAGCAATACAACAATTTCGCAACAACCTCTGCTTGATTCTTCTCTCTCTCTCTCTCTCTCGATATATGTAAAAAGCCAGCTAGTGCTTAAAGAAAAAGAAAAAAAAAAAACAATTCAATAAGTCAACAGTGCTCAATACTAAGGAGTCTGTATTTTGGTTTTTTAAGAATTCCCATACGATATCTATCACGGAAAATGGACCTTTTATTGAAAGTGTCGTTATGTGTTAAGGCTAATGTTTACCATGTACCATTATGCACAAGCATATATATATGCTTTATATATATATAGATAGAAATATACACATACACGTGTACATGAAAATCAACTTACCATGCTGGTATTATATTATGTCTTGAAGTTTTCTTTCTTTTTTCTTTGCAAGACTTTTCCGTCCGCAACAAAACAACCACACTAACGACAATAACAACAATGTATTAAAATATAAACACGTAGGTGTTAGTTAGAGAGACACCTAATGCAACCACATGATATTTGTCACTTTTTGTTATTCTTCCTGTCAGTTTATACACATTCATATATGTGTATATAGAAAAATGTTTCTATATATATATATATATATGTATATGTAGGTCGAAAAAGTATTGAGCTAATAGAAATATGCACTACTGATTTCGAATAAGGCAATCAATAATTGACATTTCAGTTACTATGGCAGTAAACCGACTATAAAAGGCTAATGACTTTTTAGACTACATGCCATATGCATATGTTGTACTTATAGATACGATAAGTACAATGGCTCATACATGTACAAGTGTGTATAAATTGTTCGCAGACACCTTTTCTATGCTATATTTTGTTGCTTGTTGGTGTTGTTGTTGTTGTTCTTACTTAGTTGATAACATACAATGCAATGCAATGTATATATATATATATATATATATATATATATGTATTTTTTTTTTTTTTGTATTTTGCTTTTTCGCTATTTTGTTTGCTGCAACGTTTATAACAGATATTTCTTTAGAATGATGCCATCAAGTGATTTTCGTTTTTTTGAATTTCTTCGTTTACGTTTCGGTTTAATGTGTTCTTTTTTTTTTTTCTTTCATGGCTTTCGTTGGACTTACTTAAGCGTTTTTGATTTGTTTCTGTTTTTTCTTTTGTTTTTTTGGTTTTATTTGCTTTTCGCTTTTCACTATTTTTTGATTCTCTTAAAGTCATTTGTCTTGATTTTAAGAAAAGTCAAAAACAACAACAACAACAACAATTGCAATTTATGCAAAATATTTTCACAATTGACATCAACTACCTGGGCGATCTAATCTTGTTTATTCTCTTTATAGTATATCTGCCTTCTTTCTGTTGGTATTTTCATATAGAGTTAAACTGTTTTTCTCTGTTTTTTTCTTGCTATACAATGGTCTCATGCAAATCTGTTCACAATATGTTCACCCTGCCCAAGTATGCGTGCGTATATGTTGCTGTTTTTACTTTGATGACGATAGTATTAGTTGGAAAAAGAGATTTTTTTCCTTTTTTTTTTTTTGTTTATTTACTATTTGAATGTAAATTTTTTATTCTGACAATAACGATACTTTCCTGAACATTTATTTTGCATTTAGATGAATTGCTTCTCAGATTGCATCATCGTCATCGTCGTCATCATCGGCATCATCATCATCGTCTCCATCGTCATACTCATAATCATTTCTGTCGTTTATTTTCGTTTATTGATTATTGCCTATTGTTTTTCTTTCCTTTTTTTTTGTTGTTTGTTATAGTTTCACTGGTACGATGATTATTTACGTAAATAATAACAAATATTTCGAAAACGAACGGTTACACTGCAAAATAGTTTAAATATTCCATTCAACAAATTTTTTTTTATATGTATACGTATTGGCTATTATTTTGTTACCATATTGTAAAAGGCCATGCATGCTTGGCTGTAAGAAGTGGTTAGTATTCTCTAAAGGGATGTTTTTATTACAAATTTGTTTATGCAAAATGTTAAAGAAAAAATAAATTTGTTTTATTTTTCATTGGTTGACCAGCCAATTAGGCGATATCCGTTATACACTTATGTAGGCACGACGATGACCATGAAGGATTAGTATTTTGTAAGGTAAAAGATTATTTTGAGTCTTTTCCCCATCACCAGCCACCCATGGAATTTGCGAGTGCGGTGATGATCAGAAGGGAAGAATGGGATTAAGAAAGAGAGCAGTGCTTGTTCGCCATGAAAATTGGAGGAGAAGCAGATCGATTTAACAAAAAAAAGCACAGTTTTGTTTTGAGTAAAGCTGTTGTTGAATTTGGGGAGCTTAGGTCCAGCACTTTGCCCCTATAGGGTGGCCCGAAATTCACTCAATATTGTGGAGAATAGAACAATTTAATCAACTGTGAAGAGGATAATTACAAAATTTATGGGAACGGGATCCATTTTTTATCTTGTTTTTAAATGCGATCAGTCACTTAGGGCACGTCTCCCATGCAAGTGAAGTGCAATTCAATATATATATCGAAGCAGTTCCTGAAGGTATTATTGCGTATCTATCGAGATAGTCACGAAAAATTTGATTACAAAGTTCAATTGACTCTGAAGTGGACTAATCACGCGCAGCTACTACAATTCGTTGAAAGGATTATGGAGCGGCACTAAAAAGCTGTCGATTTTTTGAATAATAAAAGCGGAAGATATATGTGCGAGCAAAGCCTTGAAGGTCATTTACCCAATATGCTATTCAATTGTATATATATACTATATATACTTTTTAACTGTCAGCCTGTACTTACGACCAAAAATCCTTGCCAAGAATTTCGGAAGTCCCAGTAATTTTCGAAAAGTCATAGAGAAAGCGATAGCGAGAGAGTTTTTTTTTTTTTGTCCAAAGACCTGGAAGAATGTTTTTAGAAGAACACAAACGACTATCCTTCTACTAGCTATCAGTTCGGTTGCCGCCGTTCCTTCTGATCGAATTACTGGTAACCAGTAAAGAAAAAGTGACGTTGCGTTGCGAAAATATTGAAAGTATGATATTGGGAAAGCAAAGTGTTCCGCATAAATGTGTTTGACGTTATGAACGCGTCTATCGGGTATTTTTTCCATTTAGATTATTTATTTATATGCAGGGCACAACGAGCAAATTATTTCGTTTTTTGTTGGTCACAGAACATTACATTTTATGAAAAGAATTCTTTTTATATTTTTTACGACCCTTTATTCGCAATCGTTTGAATTTACTCGACTGACAATTTGTCCAATCCAAGCCCGTTATCGGCTGTAGTTTAACAAATTGTTTTCAAGACCTTTATGAATTATATTCTTTTCAAAGGGCAGGACCAGAACGATACACGCCTATGCAATAAAAACTGTGAAGACTTTTACTTTCCGTGTTATTTGCTCTTTACTTAAAAACTACGACACTTATACCATATCAATTTCCACTTTTATTCTGGAAATAGAAGAAATCATCCACACCCACTTAGTATTATAGAGTATGAAAAGTATTTCTTCTTCTTTTTTAGTCTTTGTACCCTTCACCATTTATGATATGGGGTATATTAAGGTAATGCGGACATGCGCAGAATAGACACAGCTTTCATTATACCGATCTAAGCCTGTTTATCCGTCTGATATCTGCCCACGTAAATTTGTGTTCAAGCTACGAGTCCCAATTTTTTAAATATCCTCATGATATCTGGTCTTAACCCAAGGCCGAATGCTATTGAAAATGGCAATGCATGAAAATAATATGGACTTCTTGATGTGTTAATACCAAAATGGGCGAATGGTTGCATCACGACAATTGGTGTACGGTATGTGATTGTCAGCCCTGCCCGTCTATAATTTTCTTACTTTTTTTTTGTCGTTATTGCTTTTATATATTTAAAATTTTATATGAACCATCCACAAGTCGCTATCTATTGAATTAAATGTATTCAACCGCAAGTTACCCAATACGTGAATACTTAAAGTTTTTATCTGCAACTGCAAATGAAAAACTATAAAAAAATCAATTTCATTACATTCTTTGAAAGGCAATAAAATGCGATACGAAAAACCAAAACTCAAAAATCTTTAATTGTAACATTAACACAGATAACGAATAGGAAGTGAATATAAAAGAAAGAAGTAACATTAAGGACTTGAAAGGATATAAAAATACTTTGCTCGCCCACTAAAGCACACATAAGATGCGATACGATGTTAGGTCAAGAAGAAATATAGAAAGCATTATACGCTTCAGGTCGACTCGTAAATACCTATCGTCTACAACATATTTAGGCTTACGGGTAAGGTAGTATTCGGTTAGTCGCAAGTGCCAAAGGGGAATGGCTATAAATGGAATAAATCTTTGAAGTTCCGGGAACGTTGGCTTGACGCTGAATTTATTAGGGCCGTGCATATAGAAATTTGTTACGTCATTGATAATGAATGAAAATGTTTTGACTTGTTCTGCTATCGTTTCTTTCGTTTTGATCTCGGGAATGATTAGAGTTTATTGGTACTGTCGACTTGCGATGTACAGATACGATCACTCTTCGCAAATCCGAAGTGGGGATGAACTTTGATTATATATAAATATCATTGTCATATATATAAATACATATCTACTCAATTGATCTCGAAAACCTTCTGCGATTGGGAACAAAGCATTCGTGAGGTATGCAATGATTACTACCGTATACCTTCAGTCACCGTTAGAAGCTATAAAAATGAGGTAATATTGTGTAAGAGAATGAATAAAAAAATTCCTTTACTTTTAAGAGCGTCATCGCTACTGTAACAACATTTTGCAAACAGCGCTCGACGAAAATGACCGCAATTGATATGAAATTTTATTATAATATCTGTTCTCGTTGGTTAGTTGAGTGCTTAATACTTTTCATAACCAACATTTTTCGAGTACTCACTAAAGTTAATGCTTTTGCCGCCAAGTAGTAAGTAAAATGCACTTATTCACGAGTATATATTCATTTTTATGTAAGAAGAGAAAAGAAAAAAAAAAAAAAGGAAAATAAATTTATTATAACACAACAGACTTGCTTTTCAAAAGATAACTAAAATAGTTTTATAAATTTATCAGAAAAAAATATTTTTTTATATTTAGAATTAAAAGGTTAATATATATATTTATATATATATTCGAAACTGGCAGGAGACTTGTTATCAACTTTATGAGGAAATATCAAATCTATCAGTAAAAAAAAAAAAACCCTTTATAGCTTACTGTGTGAATACCGAAAGGGAAAACACTTCCTTTCCGTTCCCCACTCCTTTTTAGGTAATGAAGTCGCTCACAACCTTTTATGGCTACTGAAAAGTCTTTTATACACACCGATATAAGTGTATCAAGAAAATTTATTAAATATTAATCGTGCGGTCAGAGTGCTATCTTAAATTCGTTAAAACCATACGAGACGACATTGAAGACACAGTTTTATTCGTAGTCTAATGGATTTGCCATGCTTCTCATATCTTTCTTTGGTAGTCTACCAAAATGCAGCTGCACTTGTTTATATATTTTTCTTTTTTAGTCAGTGCGTTAAATTTTGTGTAAATTTCAACATCCGGCAGATTTTTCTTTGGAGTAAATATCCTGTGCCTTAATGTGTTTTTTATTTTGATTTTCTATTTTTTTCTCCCAATATCTTTATCCAAGCTAAACGAGGTGAAAACCACTTTAGTTTTTCTTCTAAAATCACCCTTAAAAGTAAATCAGTCATTAAATTGACTGAAATGCATATTTGAAAAGATTTTTATGAATATTGATCTTGCAAATGAAGCATTTTATTTTGTTTGGGTCTATAAGATTTTTTCATGCGTAGAATTTATATTTTTTCTTTTCCCTTTCTGTCACATCAATTTGCTTCGATGGGAGCGAACGGTGACTTGGAAAGAATTCTTCTTGTTAAGAAACTGCATCTTTAGAGGAAATTTTAAATCTGCTGGCAATCAATTATTGATGCTGAGTCTTCACTTTGTGCATACATAATAAAAGACAATAAAATTCTCACACTTACGTTGGCGAAAAAATCCGTGCCTCACTTGTTGGAGGCCTTTTGTTAATGAGAGAACAGTCAATTAACTAGCGGTCTAGCGAAAATTGTCGTCTTGATCCCGTAATGAAATTTAGATATGACACCACGTTTCTGCGGACCTTGGAAAAAGATGTCTGAAATAGTTATTTTTCATCACAACACTTATTATTGTATCACACAATGATCTCTACACTTTATCGCCTAATGGCACATTACGTAACGAGATCGTAGGATGACATACAGTTGCCATTATTAACGAATTGATATAATTTCTAGAAATTCCGTTTCCATCCATCATTAATGTATAAATTACATAAAAATTGAAATTTCGTGGGTTGATAAAGCACTGCTCTTTGATAGGAAAAGAGTACACTTCAAGCTGGAGAAGTACTGGCTTGGAAGATGTTATTTGAATACCGGAAAGTATCGTCCGAAATTGATACAGTCTCACTTTGTTTAATCCAAGTAATTGTTTTTATTGCCGTCTCAACATATGTTCATTGTTTAATTCAAGACATAATGTGAATAATCTAGGCACCGTCAGGCACTTTATTGAAAAATGTTCGCGATCCTTAAGTCCTTCTTTACCCGTATAATACCACGCTAACTTTTCATTCATTACTCCATTAAGAAACTGCATAGATGGATGGTAACATGAATTATCTGCCTCAGGTTTTAATTACAACTTTTTAACATTACACGTTTTTGATCTTCTCCAAACATTTCTTAAAACAAAGTAGTGGATGTCGCCTTCAACGACTTTAAAAAATGTAGTGTCACTCTTCAAACGAAATGTGTTGAAATTTGGTCGTAGCTATAATGACTGGTCAGTCGGTAAAGGCACAACACTTATAGATTGGGCACACATTCACTAGCCTGCGGCCATCACCTCCATACTGCATTATTATTCCTCTCTTCTTTCTGGCCGTCATCGTGTTACACGAATAGGTGATTGATCATAGTAAAAAAAAAAAAAATAGTCTGGTCAGCAGTTTACGAGTACATTCACTGCTATGGCGCTACTCTTGTAATTTTCAAAACAATGGCGTTGATAAAGCCTTGTTGTGGTAAGAAGAAATAGTAGCTGCCTGATAGGTGGTTATTTGGTGAACTGTGCTCCATCGAAACATATCGTAAAGAGTTATTTTGTCATTTTACACGCGGCGGCCGCACAAAGACCTTTGAAAGTAAACGCTCTGAACATTCGAATTCGGCAATTGTTCCAAAAAACATATAAAAAAGTACATAGAATGGCTGTAGAACATCGAAGAGTATAGTTGCGTGAGATAAATGACACCTTAACGGCATTAGAAGACAAGGTTTTTACTATTTTCCATGAACATTTTCAGATTAGCAAGCTTTATTCGCTAAATTTGGTCACCTTTGATCAAAAGCAGCAACAGGTCAGTGAATCAAAGCGCTGTTTGTGACAGTCCAGGGGATTCAAAAAGATTTTTTTGTGTCTTCTGTGACAGTAGATCCGTCACTGCATTCTAAAATCAAATCGGTCGCATTTCAAGGCTACCAAAACGCAAAAGTCGGCTAGGAAAGTTATTGTGCCTGTATTTTGGCAGGCGCTTGGCATCAATTATCTTACAACGAGGTAAAAGATGTAGTGCTTATTAGGTAGGTAGTGATTATTATGTAGCATTATTAGCGCCCTTGAAGGATGCCTTGAAATTTAAAAAACATGGCATTAAGACAATGCAATTTTTCACAAGTGGGCCACAACAAGGACAATATTGCACGAATTGCTTCCGTATTTACCATATTCTGTAAATTTAGCTCCTGGCGAGTATTACGAAAACGTTACTCGTCGAAAAGAGAAATGGCCTTAAACTGAAACCTACACCTAACCTAACTCGTACTTTAAAAGGCTGGACAAACCGTTCCATAGAGCAATTAAGAACCTTATGACCGGGAAAGATAAACCGTTATATACCCTACACTTATCCGCTTGTTTAGATAATAATACAACAAAAATTACACATTAGGCACACTTTTCCTGAAAGTCGACATATTAGAGGATATCCAAATTATCATATGACCCGAATTTGACGAACTAAATTTACTTCAGGAATATTTTATTGTTTTTCAGTTTCCGTTATAGACTATTAAAAAATTATACTCTCCCTCCATATAAGAGCTCGCCTTCTCTGATTACCTCTGTAAATATTTGGGTCTAAAATGTAGTCCTAAGTGATTCGTATTTCCTACTGTTAATTTTTTTGATTATTGTGGTACTGCGGACCAATTTTCGTGATAAACTATTTGAAAATTTAAATCTCTTTAGGAAGGGCTTCAGGAGAGATCTTATGTGGAGTGGGGTTACAGAGACAGTGGTTCAAATTTTGTCCGCTTAATTTTTATGGCATATAAGAGCCTGCCTTTCCTGAGAATTCTTTTATGTGAATGTATCCAAAATAAAGACCTACGTGATCAAATTCGGTAGGCATCATTTATTTGGTAATGTACTCTTACGAACAACTGAGTAATTGAAAATTGGACCAGAATCGCCACATGAAGATTCCGTTTTCGTAGGAATGATTTCAAAAATTTGTCCCAGCTGAACCAACTTTTTCATACCGATTTAGATAAACTTTGAAAATTGCAAACTAAGGCGTTGCACGGGAAATGGTGGAGGAAGGACATCGATCCGAATCATTTTACATCAGTTTACACAACTTTGGTGTACGGTGCAGAGAGCATGGAAATGTTACACAATCCTTAGAATGTATGGACTAGTCACTCTTGAGTGGGATTCTGTCGGTGAATAAAGTCGAATTTCGCCTGAAAATTATTTTTTGTATTACTAGTGACACAACAATGCTAAAAAACTCTCTACACTTTATCCCCCAATTAACCGATAATACGTTCGTTATTATTAGCTAATCCTACTCCCTTTAAGTAACCTTCATTACATATAAACATTGCGCATTTTAATTATGACTGATCTATATATTTTTTACTTGGTTTCGTGGAATATCACGCATATGTTAAATTTTGTAGTTTCCACATTTTTCGTTACGCTTCTTATGACGACAAAACATGCATGCACATACACATTAGATGCCATAACATAAATTTTATACGCACCGTGAATGCAACTGTGAATGCTACTCACGCTGTGTGTGTTTGTGTGTGTCTACCTGACGTGTTTAAAAGTGATTCTTAAAACTTTACATTTTCGATGAAAAATTAGTTTGTTTTTCTTACTTTTACGCTCTAAAAGCAAGTAACGTGTATATGTTTATATTTATATGACGATGTTTTCAAGAAATTATTTTAGCTATTTTTCTAATTATTTGAAAATTTATTTGTGAAAAGGAAAAAAAAAAAAACAAAAACACAATTTGAGAGAAACACTTGAATTCTTAATGACATCTGCAGGAAACTTCATGGAGGAGCTATGGGTATAAAGGCTTGTGTGTGCGTGTATATTGCGTTTATGTCAAAAATTTATTTGAAATTAAATAGAAAATGATACTCATTTACAAAATTTTTATTCAAGTGGCGTCTTTGACAGCATGTGTGTTAATATGGCAGAAATATGAGCTAAATTCGTATCTTCTACATAAGTAAATAACTATATATGTATGTACATACTGTGCTTGCAAAAGATGTGCTGCTGAGCTGCTACTTGAAAGGCATGCAAGTACATGTACTTTATAAAACTTCATAAATTTTTTTCTTAATAGGTTGAAATGCTATCCTATAAATGACATTTTCTGTAATATGAGCAGGAAATACATATTGAGATTTATTTTCCTTGAGTTTTATTGCATGCCAGTTACTTTTGAAGCTAACCATAAAACACTAAGACTGCTTAAAATAACACCCGGCTAAGAATAGTGCAATCCTTGCAAGCCAGTCGCCCATAAAGTTGAAATTTTCTTTTGCAATACCACAGAATAAATAAAAAATACAATCTGTTTCCTTGGGCAGTAAGAGTTGAACTAAAAGGCTGTAACCTGCTTAATAAAGAACTTAGTACATCGATGTTCTCTGCTCTATAACAAACTCGCTCAGTGTGAAAACTCAACTTCTACATTGGAATGTAAATGCATATACAAGGGCTTTCATTAAGAGTGATAAGTCTAAAATTTGAAAAGAGTAAAAAAGGAAAACATGTAAAAAGACCACTATGTTGTTGCTTATATAGCTAGTCGTGATTTTTTTAAATAAGTCGCTATATGAAAAGTGATCGGAAGAGCGATCCGTTTCGAGCCATTTCCAAGCCAAATATATCGAAAGTAAGTTGAACAGAAGAATGCAAAGCGGACAGAAGGACACACAAGCTGAGATCGATTCAGAAAATGATTTTTTAATGATTCTGAAAGTGATCCCCAATCGATCAGTATAATGGAATCTAGATTTATCTCAAGCGTTTCCGGGTGGTGCGGCTTAACTCACCCTTGTGTCACAATTGATCTTGGTGATAAGCTTTGCAGTTGCATCCTGAACAGCATATCGTTCATTTAGTTGCGTTAGCCTGACATATATTTGTATTGTCAGCATAGTTTCAAAGAAAAAATTCATTGGCTGTTAAATCACAAGGCCGCGGCGGTCTGAATGGAGAAACGCCGATGACGACCCAATTATCTTATCATGAAATATGTTGGGAAAGGGAAATTACAATCCCAAATAGGTTCGCAGGATGTGTGCCTGTGTGTCTACCTGGGTTGTACCTATCTATTTGACAAGCGAAATAAAAAACTTAGTATACCTTCCATGATGTTCTACTAGAAATAAAAAAGAAATATGTTCTCCCTTTTTATGATACCATAAATTATATGCGATATGCGCCATTAAAAATGTAGTAAATAGAAAAAACTTACATAACTGATGAGGAAATGATAATCAATTATTTGTAAAATACAATTACATTTATGGAGAACGTTATGGGGTGAATATGGAAAATAAAAGAATTTTAAATCTTAACAAGAAAAGTTAAAGTAGTTTCTAATACAACTAATAGCTTTCTCAGACCAAGTGTTAAGCGGAAAAGTAGCGGAAAGGTGACACTCAGTCATAAACCACACGCGGCAAGAAAAGAATGTTACTGTAATTAGAGGAAGTAAACACGAGTTAAGTGGCTTGGGGGCCTTTAAAAGTATTTAAGGTGTGCCTTGCGGTGCCAAGACGATAGGATCCACAAATGAAATGAGGAACATGATTAAGGATTGGGGACATGATTAGGGACATGATTGATAAATCGGTTTTGCACGATGTTATAGAAATTTTTATAAAAATGTTTGCATAGATCTGGTTAAAAAGAAGACATTTTCCCGTATACATAGGGAGGGATCAATGGCTTTTAGAAATTTCTTCTGAGGGGAAATTTATGTTTAATGATGATAGATCCCCGATGAGGATCTCCGAATACGTACAAAACGATTAATTTCTATTATACGTAATTAAGTTGATTAAGCACTTTGTGTTTCTATTTGCTTTTAAATGAGGATCACTAACAGGAAAACATTCAATGCTGATTAGCTTAATTTCACCCATCGAAGTTCATTTACATGTTACGGATATTCATGGCATATGTATTTTGCATAAGGTTGATAAATTTTTGAGTAATCGTAAACTTTATTTTTATTTCTTAAACTTATTTCATAAACATACTCTTGCTCGCAAACCTGATATGCCTAGCCGCAGTCTACGTAATTGGTTTGTTTTTACTATTGAATCTTACCAGGTTTCCTTATACTGGCGTGACGAAAACGAATCTTATCCAAATTTTTACCTTTTATCAGATTTACCTTTTAAGCTACGGCTCTTCTGCAGACCGATTTCTCACCCACCCGCATTATAATTTAATTCATTATGAAGGACTACTTGAACACACATCGCCACCCTAAGAGTGAGACAAAACTCAGATACGATTTTACACTTCATACGATGTCCTTTTGCTTTTCATTAATAAGAGCGTTTAGCGTTTACTTGCGTTCCATCTTTTTGACAGAATGCGAATTCCACGCCGAAAAGATAATTGGAATCTTTCGGGGCTTATTTTCTTTTAGTTATTTTTACAAATAAAAAAGCTTTGCTCAGACAGCTAAAGAGACGTCGATTAGTATTACAATTAAGGGTGAAGAACAGTAATTGGCCAATTGGTGGTAGCGTGTTCCAACCTAGTACTGCTGACTTTTTCGTAAAGCACTGTAGAACAAGAGGTCGAACGTCATCATACTGCAAAATCAGTTTGCAATTCCCTTTCAGCATACTGTTGTCGCAACATCGCCCCTTGGAAACATAACCTATAATAGCTTTTAGCATTTCTTGCTGTTTATTTTCCTTTCAATGATCGATGCGATTGCATCAGCTGTACTTAATAGCGCCCCCTACTGATGGTTTCGACATTTTTTAAATGACGATATTCGGATTTATCGTTTATGTTAACAGATTCTCTTCCGCCCTTGAGCCATGGTACTTTGCGCTTCACCGTCCATTCTACACCACTAGTGACGATAGCCTGGGTAGCCTTTAAACAGAAAAGAAACACTCTCTTGGAAGCCACATTCTCACTATGTATCCTAATGATACTAAGCCCACACAGACAGGTCACACTACCGGAAAATGCATTAAAGACTTATTTGCACTATTTGAAGAACGCCAAGAGTGCCGTCAAAAACGAATATTAATTGTTTCTGGCTTTTGGTAAAGAGGTAAAAACGAAGTAATCTAATGTTCAATCTTTGGTTTACCATTGATTAAGAGAAGAAGGGGACCGATTTTTTGTATCTTTGTTAACAAAGAGGAAGTCGCTTGATGCAGACAAGAAAACTTTAGTGTGTTGTTATTAATCAAAAGTGAAGATGGCATCCTTGGTGAAAGTGAAAACCGAGGAAGGTGGCAATCTTACTAATGAATTTTGGCATCGATTTTTATACTAAGACTTTGTGAAGGAGTCCAGACCGTCCTTTTAAAACTAGTTTTTGATGTTCAATTGTGAGCGATCATGAAACGTAACCGTTTTATTTGATCAAAAGCGTTGGGAAATGACAAACCTAAAGGAGACTCTAAAGGAGAATTTCCAAGGTATAGACTGTTGCACGACATCGTGTATTAATTTCCGAGACCGACACTCTGGCAATCCACCTTCAATGTTATGTAGGATGTGGAATGGAAATGAACTCAGATTAAATGAGTAAATTCTTTGCATTCTCCACTCAAGCTAAGATATTTAATTAGATTATCTCTCTTGCTATATTCGAAGGTGGATTCATTATTTGATTCCCATTGCGTGAGAACAATGGCAGCGGTTTTAACAATCTAAGCTGAGTATAACGTCGTCTACTGGCTCTAGGATCAAATCAAACTGGAGCAGGAAGGCAGAAGGGAAACATTAACGAGATAGCGTTAATTTCCTCCTCTTAATTTCAAATGTAAACGTAAATAGGAAGGAGTATACAAGTATTAAGCATATGAGGCGTCTTCTTCGAAGGTGGTGCTGCCTCATTTTATATTATGTGGAGATTTTTAAGAAATGTTATTTATGTTGCGCCTTTAAGTTGTAGTGGGCTCGTTTCTCGAGTCTTGGATGAAAGATATTTCAATTTTTGATGACCTCAAATGAATCTACTAAAAGTCCACTTATGTCCATGCGGAAAGTGAACTTATACCACTTTCAATGTAATCCTGTTTGCAGTTCGACTATCGACATAGACTTAAATTGACAAAGTGATGGAAATTGTGAATGATTTTTTCGCGGAACTGTTAATAGAGAAGAAGACTGCATACAAGACTGCATTTTATTGTTATCTCTAAGAAACTTTCCTCCTAAAAATGGAATTTGTAGCGCTTTTAAAGCCAACAGCTCTTATGTGAAAGTACGTATGTAAGTTAATTCGGCCTTTTAGAGGTCGTGGCGACGGTGATCTTACGATCACGTGTTCCTTTGAGTAAGGAATGGAAGCATTTTGTCAAAAGGCTGCTCTTGATGTTCGTTTGTGAATTTGTTATGACGGAATGAAACGAAAGCTTTGTTCCTAAGGGACCGGTTTTTGACTTTTTTGTGAATCCGAGAAGGCGGATGCAATACTTTTTGACCTTTCTTTCTTCCTTAAATGAAAAATAACCTAAATTCATAAACTGAAACACTTGAATAAACATTTTACAAAATTACGTGTAGCGTTTATTATAAATAATTCATCAATAATGTCGTGAATGACATAAGTGAACATGTATTTATTTTCATATAAGCACTCACACATATACAAACGCGTGCACATTTACATCTTTACCAATAAGTGTACGATAGACTTTCGATGGCTTTGTTATTTGTTAACATGTACATGCTTTCTTTCTTCATTCGTTCATAAGTAAATTTGTATAAAATGTAAATACATTCATAGCTACGTATAATGATGGTTCAGAAAACTGACATTTTCGGGATGACTTCGTATTATAGTATGGATCAAGAATAAGTTGTTGTTTCCGCAAACAGCTTTACACATTACTCTGTATGCTTATACAGAGCTCATGTGCGTATATATATATAAAGATATGCGTGCGTTTTAAAGGTAAGCTTATCTGTCATGTGACATACATTGTGAGTGAGTGAATGTGAACATGAATACAAATGCACATATAGATATGTACGTTCATACAAATGACTTACTGACTTTGTCGTCGACGCTTCACCACCATTGACTGGACGACTGAAACGTAACGTATGCGTTAAGCTGGAGAATGCGAGAGAGCGAACGCAAAGTATTGACAAATGAGTAATGGATACAAAGGCAAATTTATGACATGCCATAATATGGCAGCAACATTTATCATTAATGCTATGTACACAAATACAAACGCATATATTTACCGACGCGACTGAGCTATATAAGCTTACACCCAAAACCGAAAAAAAAGATTATAAGAAAAAATGCCAAATAAAATGACTGACTGACTGACTTACTGAATTTACGGAGATATACACATGTATATGCAAGCAAAGCGAGTAGAAGCAGAAGCAGAAAATATACTCGTATGTAAGGATAATGTGTAAACAAGGAAACGGTTTTATAAAACGCTTATAATCATGTGGTGAACCATAAAAAAGCATTCAGGAGAAAAACAACAAACGCCTGACAATACATATCTGTATATATATATATATATATATGTATATGAGAAAGAGCGGTGGCTACGCGTTTGCCGCATCAGACACATTGTAAGCAAAATCTGTTGCAACATTATCAAGGCTGACGGCCGACGAACGTACGCTCAAACGACAGTAACGCAGATAGTTTGTCTTTACAGTTCAGTTAAATTTGAACCACTGGCCAAGTGACCAAACATTTCGACACTAATGGCAAACGAATTACCGTATGACCGGTAAAATGAACACACGTAACGATCAATGTAAAGAAAAAAAAAAAAAAAAAAAGGAAAAAAAGAAGATACCACCAGTCAACTTCAGTTAATTATTATCTACTTTAAGTCTACCATAGAGTTCAAGTCTTCGCTGTAACTTATTTCGTTGTTATTGTTGTTTAGAATAGTTTAGCAGGAAATGTTACGTTGCTGTTGTCGTTTTATTTATTTTTTTCTTTTTTTTTTTTTCAATTCTTACACTAAGTTTTTTTTTTGTATTTTCAATTGGTGTGCGTGAAAGATTATTTAAAAGACCGACGACATCCAGCTGTGTGCGAGTAGTTGTTGGTTGGTTACTTATATCGCATGTATAGATAGACCCGTGCATGTGAATCGTTTCACTATTGACCATATAGGCTTTTCGAGCCCGAAAAACAACAGAAACAGAGAGAGATAAAAAAAAAAGCAAAAAGAAGAAAATGTGGCTTAATTTAAACTGTATTAACACGTATGGTATGTAACGTGATGATGGTGTTGGTGTACGAATTGTTGTTATGTCTGCAGTCTTGTATTTGAAGTGTGTATGTTAAGCTCTTTTGCTGTCTCTTCTGCATGTTGTCTATTGTGTGTGCGTTGTTGTTAATGGTACTGCTGCTGTTGTTTTTATTATTGTTGTTGCCATGTTTTGTAATGGGTGTCAATGTTGTTGCTATGTATCAAGAGTGTGCTGTCAGTATGTAAACGCGTTCTCCCCACTATGCACAATAACATATATACGATAAATACCGTTTTTATATTTCAGTTCATGCTCGTGTTTGTTTGGGATCTATTTAACAGTTATATGTCTTTTCATGATTGTCTTTGCTTTGTTGTTAATGTTGTGTTGTTATTGTGGTTTTTCTGTTCCCATATGCTTAAATTTCTTAGTTCTCATCAAAGCCAATGTATACAATGAAACCTTTTCTTCTTTTTTTATTCATCTATATTTTCTTCTCTGTTTTTTCCTTTTTTACTTTTTTTTTTTTTTTTCTCTCATAGGCTTAATTTGTTTGCTAACGGGTTAGTAAGTCAACTGCGTTTGGCGTCGGAAGGTAAAGGTTGTCAACGATTCCAACAACATTGACAGTTGACAGGTTTGCATGTTGTGCTACAATTTAGGTACCATACTAAGGATAATAATGTCAAATGGTATTGTGTTGCACAAAAGAATTTCAAGCCAAGAAATTACAAAAATTTCCCGTTGACAATATTGCAAACGCGTATCCTATCGGTTATGCATAGGAGAAAACAATAAAGTTGCACACAGAAATTTGAGAGAAAATGTTTGGCGGAAAAAATGCTCTTTAAAGCTTTGTACCTGCCTTTCAGAAATATTGTGCGTTTGAACTTCAATTTTGCATTAGTTTCAAGTTTCCTCTTGTCTATCTGGATGGTATTCTTAGAATTCAGTAATAATTAGAAGAATGATTTTATTTGAAGCAATAGCTTAATAGAACTACGACATAAAAATGTTTTTCGCAGCACGCAACAACGTCGCTATCACGGCGGAACCCATTGCCTAAAACTTGCAAAGCTATAGGCAAACAAAAATAACGGACATCTCATAATTAATTTATCCGTATGAGTACCCGAGCAGGTGTAAATCGCGACTACCAAGTGAGTGTTCGCGGGATCAAATCTCAGCGCGGTGGAGTTTACTTCGATCGCGGCTACAGTGAGTACTCAGTCGGCGAGGGAACTTATCAATTAGGCACACACCCCCTAGCTTGCGGCTACCACTTCTCTATTTCTTTCCCCTTCATTGCGTCGCCGTGTTACACAAATAGTGGCCGTCCGTTGAGTGAAACGTCATATCAAAAAAAAAAAAATATATTATTTCCTTCGACGTGTGCACATGGTGTAGAATGCAAACGAATCGATTTTCTATCTTTCATCAACAGTTGTTAAGCTGTCCAATAAAGATTCGTTCTATGCCTTGGCAGGGGTCTAACTGGATGTGCTTTCCGTATTTTATATGGTGGCCTACGTAGTATCTATGCCACAGAATAGCGGGGAGTTACGTGGCATCCCTCGGTTATGCCTGTTGTTGTAAATTAAAAGATTTATATAACCTGCCTGCCTGTGTGTCGTACTGTGTTATTAAGCACTTTAATGGTTAGTTAGGTGCGGCTGCGCTGTGCGTCCGCGCTTCGCATCTAAGTGCTGCTTTCAGGAGAGGAAAAAGTCTGCCTTCAATGCCAGCCGATGGATTTAATCATGGACGAGGTAGAGAGATTAAATTTGTGCAAACGAAAAACGGTTCCGAAGAACGTGCATGAGACTTTCGAAATAATACTAAAATGGGTGAAGTGGCGAATGCGTTTGTCCGGGTTAACTCATTTTTGAAAACTCGTCAGTCCGGCTCCGAGTTGGGTTTTCTGCTCGAAGGCCTCCGATATTGAAATGTTATTTTACATTTGAAAGGCTGTTCCGGATCTGTGCCCTCCCTGGTGTTTTCGAGAGCTGGAAGTATGTTTTTCATGGCATACTTTTTTTAAATTATACTGAAGGCAGACGCTGTCTTCGATATCAGTATATCGCTCTTTGCCTCTGTTACGGCGGCAGCCTGGGACGAGGTAACATCTCCGGGGTTTCCAAGAAGATTAATGGCAGCAAAAGGGTAAAACGTGGGTTTCTTTAAGTCCCTTTTTAAGATTAGTTGCACACTTCTTCTACTTATTGCTCCTCCTCCGTCTTCCTTCTTCTCGTAAGAGTTGAGAGCGCTTATTGAAATTTCCCGGAATAGCTTTGCACCCAATTAATTTATGAATTCTTAAGAGATAAATGGCGGAAAAAATTGTAATTAAAAATATTTTCTTTTATTGTTTGTAGCAAAAACCTGTCACGTCTCAGATCTTCACCGCTACTGATAGCCATTATTAGTTTTGATTTATACGCCTTTCAGCGTAAAATATGTCTTTGCATTAAGATGTTGTTTTTTTCTTTGAAAAGTTTTAAATCAATATATTTTCAAATAATATCGAATATTAATAAAATTCAAGAAAGATAACAGAAACAAAAAACAATCAAACGTTTATCAAAGCTTTATAACAAAAAAAGACAAACCACAAGAAAAGGCAAAGATATTATGTCACAGCTAACAACATACGAAACGAATTATGATTGTCGTGTGTGCGTGTATGTGTTTGTGTGTATATGCTAGTCTCTGACGGTATTATTGACTGATAGTATTCCCGTATATTTGCTTTTTTACTGTCTTCAAATGTCGGAAAGTGTTTGCTGCTGTTGCTTTTGATGCGATGATAAATTATCAGTGTCACATGCTGTGCGTGATGGGTGGAACAAAAAACGAAAAAAAACATTGTAAGCGATTGTATAAAACAAGCATTCGTTAGTTTTCTTTTTTTTCGTATTTTGTTTAATTTTGTTTGTTTTTTTTGCATTTTTTTTATATTTTTATTTATTTATTCATATGCCCTCAACATATGAATTGCGTGGTGAACGAATAACCGTTTGGCCTAACAAGTCGTGCTTTTTTTTTTTCTTTTTTACATTTTCTTTTTATAAAGTTTTTGCTGATTGTGCTTAAATTACTGCCCTCACTGTGCGGCCGGCCTCATGTCTAGACATTTATCTCATTTTATTTACACTTGATTTTCCTATAGAGTTTCCTCACGTTGTGAACAATTTTTGAAACGGCAGGTTTTTAAATTGTTTTTAATCTAAACGCAGTCTGTATTAGGATAATATTTTTAATAAATAATAAAAATTTTTTGAAAAATGATAGATTATTAAATCAACTTTAAATTAATTAAGCAAACATAATAAATGATCATAGAAACTGAAGCGAAGCAAAGAATTGATGCAAAGTGTAATTTAATCGAAGTAATGGTTAGTTTAATTAATTTCCCGGTTAGGAAGGATTGCAAAAATTTACAGTCATTGTAATGTTTGCGCACTTTATTCATGTTTCACTCAAATATTAACTTATTCTAGATTTTATTGTAATGTGTTTAGTGTTACCTTCTATCGAAACGACAAGTGAGCAAGTGTGCTCCGCAAGTGAACCCCGTTTTACTCATTATAGCGAATCATCTCTTGTTGATTTGCTGATTTGTGGAGCAAGAAGACGAAGGCGAATTAGAAGGATGTGCTAGATGATGTACGAGGATTGCAAACGCTTCAATCATTCTTTCAGACGCATCGCAAGGGAGAGTAATTACTCTGGCAGCGAGACTGCATTAAATTTCGCAAATATTTTAAATTAAGGGTTTTCTTTTTCGACCCGGATAAACCTCTGGCCATATTTCACGGTTTCAAGAATTTGATCAATAATTCGACATGCGGATGCAAGCAAGCGTAACTGTATAATAGAGCTTCGTCGCTTAGTCCTATTAACTACTTTGGATAAGTAACCTTGAATTATTGCCAGACCCCGGTGCCTTCCCGTAATTGAATTCCTTGACTTTTTTTCTTTTTTCGTTTAGCTTCACAGCTGCCGAGGAAATGCTTGTCTAAAAGTTTCTGATTTAGTATAAACGTTATTATTTAGATCAGGCCTTTCCATCCAAGCATCTTTATCTATTGATCAGTTTAATTCGAAGCAATTCTTGTCAATCGACCAACGATCACACTCGGATCTATTATCCAGGCAGTAGTGCCAAGTACTACTCGCGTAGATTGTATTGTACCACTTGTCTAAGCCTCTTCGATCAGTGTCGTTTGTGCACCCATCACCAAAGAACGGGACTTATGTGCATTTTGTCAAAACGTTCGCAACTCCCAGAACGAACAAAGTGCATATATTTTTGATCAGAAAGTAATTCTGAATCGATTTAACCAATCCGCCTATCCTTTTATCCGACTGCCTAGTTGTCTGTCACTCTGTCTGTGTAATGTGAATTTGAAAGGGCCTCAGCTTTTCAAACGATATGCCTGAAATATGCCTGCTGGTACGCCTGCTTAACAAAAACATTGGATACTTTGGCTTTTCGTGCTTTCTGCTTGTTACGCATAAAGTAGAACATACATACCACATAAATGAATTTCCACTTTTATTTCAAAAACGGAAAAAAGCAACCGAGTCTCGCAACATTATAGAGTACGAAAAATACATTCTTTTCCTTTTTTGTTTAAGACCACAGTGCTGGATGCAAACGATTCGGCCACGACCAAATATGGTCTGCTTCCTTGTTTCGTTTGCGCCAACATTTGCCTATTAAATGGTTACTTAAAAGTCCAAGCTTCCAGGTTTCGTTATCAATTTTCCCAAGTAACGTCGGTTAATTTAGAGCAATTACTACCATTCCGCGTAGATTAAACACGGATCGCTTACTGGCGAAAGTTTATCCAGACAATAGTGGCAAACGTTACTCTTTTTCACCATCCACCTAAGCCTTTTTAGACAGTGTCCCTCCCTTTGTTTTTCTTGCTTCTTTAATTCCAAGTATATTACCTGTTCTCGTAACAAATCGTCTTAATAAATGACTGCGAATCACTTATGAGAATCTTGGAAATAATTAAAGTGTTTTTGTTTACACAGGTTTTCCATTTTCGGAAAATGCCATATGAAATAATCAAAGGATTCAAGTGCAGAATTCCAATGTGGCTCAAGGACACACTGTGGTCCGACAAGCGTTAAAATTGTAAGCAAATATCTATCAAAAAGAAATGAAAATGAAATGAGAAGGAAAATATGAAAACCATGAAAATATCAGAGGTTAACAATTTCGACCGACATAGTTCACTTTCCTGGCCCACTAGCATTTCGGAAGCTTCGACAGATTTGTGTCGTCTGAAAGCTTCTATTGATATGAGTATTCGCGCAGCCTTATTTGTTACAGGACATTACTTGTTAGGCGTAGTTGAAGGCATGATATATGATTCGATTACGGGAGTTTTTAGTTCTTTTAATTATGGATATATTCTTTATTGGCCAAGTGCTCAAGGTACCCGGCGAAAGACAAAGTTTTTAATCAAATCGTTTATATCGAATTGTTATCTCGCTTACATTCAGCTCTTAATTCTTATATTAATGATTGCCGGTTTGTATGTCAATATTTCCAACATGACAGAATTACTTTGTTTAAACCAAGGATTACGGATGGTAACCTTGTCACTTGGTACAAAGGTATATTAAGTTTGTGCGGACATATATAAAACCCAGAACGACCTGAGGTAGACCCGTCTTTATTATCCTTGGTCCTCTGTTCGTCTTGCATCATTATATTCTACCTACAAGTCGCCACGTTTGAGATATTTTGATAAAATTCGGTGCACCGCGGTGTTTTCGCCCAAGTATGAACGGCCTTGAAAATGATTCTGATCACTTTTTCGACAGCTTCCCGTATATCGAGTTATTCTGGAAAATCGTGACATGAAGAGCTATACTCAGCAACGTTGTATAGGGTGTTTAATGACGGATCGTGGTTCACTATAAAGTTTTCACTTGTTTTTAAAGGATTTTGAATACTTATATATAAAAAGCAAGCGGTAGCAAACTAGAGTGTATTTGGCAGTTTTCTGAAACATCTTTAGATATAGATCGGCTTCGTTTGTAGTTTACTTTTCTTTTTGTTTTCTTTCTTTTATTCACACTTTCATGCCAAAATTTTCTTAGTTAACGCGGACTCAAGAAAAAAAAGAACGAAACACAATACGAAAGGAACCAACTAACGCTTGAGAAGTACAAATAAACAAGAAATCAAATAAGCACAACGATCTACTAACTGACACAACGGACATTCTGTGAGTGGCAAGTATGCATGCAAACGCATATACACACAGGCAACATAACAATATGGATAAACTTACATATGCTAGCATGCATGCAGAGCGCAAGTGACATGCATACATCATCCGCCTCGCATTGTAAATTGCCCCGTTTTACGAAACACTTGTGCCATACTTTTTTGTTATCTACCGAATTCTGGCAGTTTTTGTGTTCGTTACTTGTTTGTTTAACGTCTGTATCTCATTCATGTCCCACCAGTCAGTCGAGTGATTGTATTTTTGTGTTTTTTTTCTCTTATTTCTGAAAATAAGACCAAATCTAATTTATTATTATGTTCGATCTTAAACGAAGTCGTTGTGTTTCTTGTCAGCGACTTATGAATTTTGCAATATCTAGTCAAATGTCCGAATTCTATGCCAGAAATATGTAAGAAAATAGAATAGGGCTTATGCAGCAAAAGTTTGGCTTACATTCTTGCCTTATTTGTAGACCTAACATGAATTTCGGAAGCTAAACATGGTCACCATGAATCTCTTTCTTCAATTTCGATTCCATTGAAACTTCCATAACCCTTATCCTTTTTTATAAGCAGCCATTCTACTATGGGATACCCATTCGCTTATGGGGGTCCTAGAAATAACTAAAATGTTGCGCTTGTTTTTGTTCGCACTTTAAATTCATTTATTTACCTAAGCGGGTTCTACACACGTAAAATAGTAGTATACACAGGCCAAATATTTTTTGCTTTCGAATTGTGTGAAGACGAATAAAAATGCTGTACTACGTAGTGTGACACGGTCCATCATTAACTTATCGCCACTTCGCTTAATGCAGTTATTCATACAATGAATTTTCAAAATGAGGCGTTATAGGAGAAGATAAGAACAAACAATAAATTTATTGATGCAATTTCTGTATAAACTTTGGTTGAGTTCGGAGATTATTAAATGTGGTCCTGCGGTTGCTGCTCTGCAATGGCACGAGCAGTTCCTCAGCGCAACTCTGTCCCAAATTGTGTCTTTTTCCCGTCCAAGGTACGGGACTCTTTTCTGACAGTGACACAGTGACGTACCTGATGGTACAGTAGTAGTCATTCTGTGAAAATGTTTAATTTTGCCATCACGACTAACTTCAGATTTGCAAATATCCTTTTCCGTAGGTTTATCACTAGAATTTAAAAGGTGTTTTTGGAAATGAAATATGAAATAATCAAAGTTAACTTGAAATAAGGCTCAAGACTCATCATGGTAAGTTAACGGTGAAACCGTCGAAAGCAAGCACATTGCTCAGGTGTTGTTTAATATATCGTTGAAGTATCGCTTCCTGTCCCTGCAATTCGCTTCGGTATGAATTGGTTTACAAACAGTAAGTGTTTTCTCAACTAAGAAAATTTTTAGTTGTTTTGTAGTGGTGTAGTGGACTACTTGAAGGTGGAACGAGCGCGCTTTATGGTACAAGCAAGGCTGACAATACGAAAGTGAAAATGGACGATTCTGAGACACGAGTATACAGAAGGAGTTATCAAAGCTTAATGCTTTATCTATTAAATAAACCGTGAGCCAAATTTTCGGTCTTTAAAGCAGAGCGGCAAAACTATCGATTCTTCAATTTATGAGTGGAGAGCAAATAAGTTGGAATAGCTTGGAGAGACGTTAAGAATATTATTTAAACAAAAGAAACCCCAATTACGTCACGTTTCTTTTTGAAATATCATATCCAAGCAGTGGTACATAGACCGTCGGTGTCTACTCCTTGCATACAACCTTGGTAATTGCAGACTAATTGGAGAAAAGAAAAACAAGACTTTTTAAAAATATCTTATTTTCCTTTTGTTAATTGCATATGTCTCGTTAACTCCTCGCTGCACATGTCACGATCTAATTTACATAAAGATGAATGAATCACAGGATACACATTGTAAATTAGTATGGGAAGTATAATAATTAGTGTATTGTTATTGTTGTCGTTGTCGTTGTTGTTATTGTTATTATTGTTGTTTTTGTGTCGGCTATTAAGCGAACTCTAAGTGGTTCAGTGTTAATTGTACATGTTCCGGCCCTAATTGAGTTGTACAGTTTGTACTTACAGTTTAAAGTGCCTCTAATTTCTCAAACTCGAAATGAAATTGAATCAGGATTATATAATATGCGGCACAATGCCTCATGTATTTAAGTTAGTTACGTTTGGGAAAATCAATCGCAGACATACGGATAAGCAGCAGACACACTTGAAGTTAACGATATTTTTTAAAATAAGCGGAAATGTTTTATGTAATTTATTGATAGAAAAGAAAAGAGGGAGAAGAGAAAGTTACGACCGAGATCTGTATAGCGGATCTGCTACTTGCTTTCAAAAAATTGAAGGCACGAATTCAAAAAATTTGTTCTTAACATTTTCAAGTGATTATCCACCCACCTTGTCAATGCAATATCAGAATGAAATAAAGTCTCTTTTCTTCTAATTAAGGCGTATAATAACAAAATTACGCACAATCGAGCATAGTACACGCGAAATTTTGAATTCCATAGCACACTAGGAATTCCATAAAATGCTAAGAACTTCGTAGCAGTGGAATCTATATTTTGCATTCATACTAAAAGTGTACTAATTGGGATACCAAACCTACTATAAACAATATTTTAGTCTCAGATATCGCAATTTTCCACCATCCAGAATTTATATAAGTAAGTGATCGTTTCTTTGGCCCTTTGGTGAAAAAAGTGAAAAAGGTGAAGAGAGAGAGAGAAAGGGAAAGAAATTGGTGAAAGAGAGAGAAGAGAAAGGAAGTAAAGAAAAGAAAACCAGAAATAAGAAGAGACAAGATAAAGTGAACGGAAGAGGATATATAAGAACTGAAGAAAAAAGAAGGAAAGTCTGGGCAAGAGAAGCGTAAAATGAAGAAATGCAAAAAAAAGAGTTATTTTTTTGTTTTTGCTCTTCTTTTCGAGCACACACAAGCAAAGACAACTGCTCAAGTGCTCGATTTGTTATAGGCGTTTATGCTGGCTATGGCCAGTCAGGGAACATTCCAGGATTTAAAATCTTTTAATTTAATAAATTTTTGCTTTAAAGCCATCTACAGAAAGCAAACTCGAAAAACATGAAAATTTGACATCTTATGTGCAATCTTAGGAATCAGAGCACACTCTTCGTACGCTTTATTGTGAAAGCGGTGCATGCATTTTATAGAACAATGCAAAAATTATGCGTATGTTCCACGTATGCTGAATGAAAATACAAGCAATTAAAAATTCTCTTTTTATTAAAATTCTTTTCTTTTTGTTTACTTTTCGTCTTATTAAGGGAACAACACGCACTTCCTGTAGTTGCTGGCAACTCCTTAATCCTCTTTCCGCTCATTAGAACAAGAAAAAAAAACACCTTTTGTAAATGTGCGTACGTGACCGCCTGCTTGCCATTCTGTTTGCCTACTTGCGATATGCAATGAATGCGTTTTCAATCTTGTAATGACAAAATTTTCTTAATTATCGAAAGATTTACAATAACGTAAGCAAGAACAAACAACAATAATAATAATAATAATAATGGCAACGTTAATTTTTTATGCTCAACAATTGCGCAGAAAATGCAAGCATTAAGTTTATGAACACAAATTGCATTTATTACACACGCACACACACACACACACACACAGATAAATGTACACTTCATTCTCACTCTGTCTGCTATTTGTGGCACTTGAGTCTCAATCACATAGAGCACATGCATGCATTTCTGTTTTTTTTTTTTTTTTTTTTTTTTTTTTTTGTGAACTGTAATGCTCTCATCCAAACGAAACGCATAGCAAGCCGGTCTAACAATCAGCAGCAAGCAAGTAGTGTATGTCATAAGTATCCACTTGAGCATATGCATACACGCTTCAAGTGCTTGCCAATGGTTGACTGGTCGGTCGATTCGCTGTTGGGTCGACTTTTAGGTTGAATGTGAACGGTTAGTTTGGCTGATTGTCTTCAATAAGAGTTTGTTGAGCAAAAAAAAGTCAAAATTACCGCATGTTCGTGCAAGAGTAGTTATAATTGTATACCGTTTTTTGTTGTTGTTGTTTAAAATTGCTTTAAATTTGAATAAATATATGGAAGCTATTCAGCTTTAATTTAATTTTGTCTAAACATATTTTAAAT
>NW_023998440.1:1104976-1107361 GCF_014805625.2 Glossina fuscipes
ATATATATATAGAATACAATAAAAAGTCCCGGGACTAAGGAAGAAAACATTTTTTCTTTGTAACATATGACTTTTATTCGTTAAGATTGTCTTCTTCCAGAATGATATAGCTCGTGCAATGCTCTGTCATTCTCTCACATTTAATTCCAATTAGAAAGATTTCCCTAGATCGTCCTTCCGTAATGATAACCTTTGGTTCAAGATCCCTTCTCTAGAACATCTTTTTAATAGTAAGCGTGGGATTTAAATCGGTAGAATGTGAGGAATGGGGTAAGAAATCGAATATTTCCCAATGCAATTTTGGCATTGTATCTACTGACTTAATGATCGACATTTTGCTATTTTTAAAAGTGCTATCATCGTAAGACCTTCGAAGTCAATACTCGATTTGGAATGCATCTTATCTCACCCGAAAGCAATGCCTACGCAACAAATGAACGTCAGATTTTTCTATTGTTCTGAAAATAACAAAAAACATCACTAAAACCACAGTCACTTGTAAAAAAATAATTAAAATGATGGCATTGGTTCACTAAGACTTGAGCTTTGAAATATCAAAATCATGCCGCTTCTCTTCACTGCTGCTCTAAATAATGATTTAGAACCATAAACATCAACAGTTAGGAAAGTCAGCAAATAAACTTGTGCTAAAATGCGTCAATCAAGAAGGACTCAAAATAGCCAAGCGAACGAAATACCCCGGCTGTAGTAGAAGAAGAACACTAACGAAATTTGTATTTTTCTCGGTCGCCTAAAAGGCTACGATCGATAGGGCGTATATCAAAGGCTTTTTTTCAACATCACCAATCATTCAGATGCATATCTCCGACAAGTGAAATATGATGACGGTCAGAAAAGAGGAAAAGAAGTGAGATAAGTAGGGTGGCCCCAATTCAGTGTATGTATTACTGAGCACTTACCCTAGCTACGATCAAGCCTGCTCTGCCGCACGGGATTTGAACCCGCGAAGACTCTCTTGGAAGTTGTGAGTACATTTCATGATGCCGGCTATGATTTCTAACTGAACGCATTGACACCATTTTCAAAGTAATTTGTTTTTGTGATTCCATTAAGGACGCATATTTGTAAGGACAAAATGAAGGCAATTTTAGAAGACCGCTTTGGGAAATATTTATAGGTGAACAGCTTTTGTCAGGCAGCATTCGCTGATATTATTAAGTACTTCTTGCCCAAAATGGACTTAGGCCACTTTCACAGAAAACGATTCAAATAATATTTCTACTCGGTTATGAAGCGGAGAGATCAACTTTTTTCTCTCATGCGATATATGTTTTTAGCTAGATGAGAGCTTAGTTCCTCTACTTAATATTAGTTTTCTAAGCTATTGTGGATGAGAAAAAGCAGGGAGAGAACTTTTTACGTTTGCTAATGAGTAGAGATCATCTCTGCATATTCAAGGTTTTTATTTAAAATTATGTCTTGCCCGTATTCGTTCATTGTGTGTCACATCAGCTTTTTTTGCGAATCAATTAATCGAGTCAAAGTAATTTTCCACACTATTGGTGAAGTTGGGAAAATCTGCTTTCGAAAGCCGACTAAGAAACGAATTAAAAGTTACTTTTTTCTTCTCTGCCAACGTCACTTACACTGCGAAAATGTTAATAGTCAACACTATTATTGGGCTTAACACATTACGAAATTAGTGAATATTTCCGCATAAGCAAAGTTGCGTTTCTCTTATTATAACATGATTGATGTGTTAGCAAAGCTTAGGGAAACATTTCTTCTCACTTACGTGTTAAGACTTATGCTTAATGCCTTAATTGAAGCGCTAGACATTTCACTTTTTCGTTTGTAGCTCGGGTTAATCTGACAGTGACTATTGTATTGAGGTGATGGTGACACAAATTGCAAAGTCGATGAGAGAAACAAAACGAAATATATCGTAGTTTACAAGCTTTCGCTAATAAAAATCTTTGTTTGCGATCTACCATACGGAAAACCTTACAAAAGTTGTTGTTTTTCTTTTGTTTTTCAAATAACATTCAACAAAAAAGAAAGCAGCATTGAGGGTAGCCTCAAAAAAAAAACCTAAACTCCTATACTAAAAAGAATCAAGTTTTAAATTTATTTTACTTTTATCGAATACTTTCTCTGAGTCATTCGTATCCACTTTTCAAATACATTCTAAAAGGTGTTAATGTAAACACCTGTGAAACATCTTTGGCTTATACTCTATTGAGACGCATAGGTGGGGATACGAGTCTAATCAGTGTAATTAATGCGTTGTATTTAATTTGGTACCTTATCGTAAAAACTGCCTTTACACATACTATACGTGAGACATTAACTGAAATAATTTAAAAGATTAATTTTCCGTAGTTATGCATAAAAAACAAAAAAAAAAAAACAAAAAAATTGATT